>NW_012100532.1:188086-241417 GCF_000951045.1 Mandrillus leucophaeus | reverse complement strand
GTCTGAAATATGGCCTCATGGGAAGGGAAAGACCTGATCGTCCCCCAGCCTGACACCCGTGAAGGGTCTGTGCTGAGGAGAACTAGTGTAAGAGGAAAGAAGGCCTCCTGGCAGTTGAGATAGAGAAAAGCATCTGTCTCCTGCCTGTCCCTGGGCAATTGAACATCTCGGTGT
Organism: Mandrillus leucophaeus; assembly: GCF_000951045.1. Classification (NCBI taxonomy): domain Eukaryota; kingdom Metazoa; phylum Chordata; class Mammalia; order Primates; family Cercopithecidae; genus Mandrillus; species Mandrillus leucophaeus. The sequence continues at coordinate 241,243 of NW_012100532.1, read as the reverse complement.
AAAACCTGATTGTGTTCTGTTTCTGAGAAAGGAGAAAACTGCCTTAGAGTGAAAGGTGGGACTTGCTAGCACAATGCTGCTCTTTATGCACTAAAAAGGTTTATGGAGATGTTTGCATATGCATATCAAGGCACAGCACTTTTCCTTAAACTTAAGTCACAGAGATTTATTCATATGTCTTACTGCTGACCTTCTCCCTACGATGATCCTATTATCCTGCCACTTCCCTTTTTCTAAGACGGTAAAGATAATGATCAATAAATACTGAGGGAACTCAGAGACCGGTGCCGGTGCGGGTCTTCTGTATGCTGAGCGTCGGTCCCCTGGGCCACTTTTTCTTTCTCTATACTTTGTCTCTGTGTCTCATTTCTTTTCTCAAGTCTCTCGTTCCACTTAACGAGAAATGCCCACAGGTGTGGAGTGGCAGGCCACCCCTTTAACAATCTCATTTAGTATCATCACCAACTTTATAAAGTAGGCATTATCATTCTAACCTTAAGTTCAGTAAGCAAACACAGACAGGGCAGGGCAGGGTATATAGACATGTGACCTCTATAGTAAAAAGTATAGGGTGTTACTCTAAGAAGGGCCCCACACTTACACTCCCACAACACAAATTTACCTGTGTAGCAAAGCTGCACTTGTACCCCAAACTTAAAGTATGAGTTTTAAAAGAAGAAATATCAACAATACATTTTTTAAAAAGGATCTGCTATTGCCACCTAGAAATTCCTAATACTTTTATTTTTGAATTACAAGCAACGTCTATGAGATACAGAGCATGCCAGTAAGCAGTGGAGATTGGCCTCAGGGTGTCCCTGCAAGTGCAGGCTCAGAATTTTGAGCCTTAGGCTTTACGCAATTGGCCTGGTGCCCCAACACACAGGTATAGGCTTCAGGGCAGTTCAGGGGGTATTCTGGGGTCCCAAGAAAACCAGGTGGCACCTGGGTCCAGATTAGGAGCCATGGTGAGACGCAGTAGAGGTGGCAGTAGTGGTTCTGGCCACAAGAGAGAAGCGAGGCTCCATGTATCAGCAGCACTAGGCCCCATGGAGAGACTATGGCTGGACCTTCCATCCCCAGAGCCCATCCTTGTGGCTTGTGCACAAATAATAAGTCTCTAAACTGAGGGCTGGACAAGAACTGTTAATGCACAGGCAGTATATTGTGTCAGCAAATAATTACAAACTAAAACTTACACATAAACGTTGCCATAAAACATACCGGGAAGTGTCTAGAATTCTTCAAAGTGTTCAGCATATCCAGTTTTGAAAACTGCTGCAATATTGGAAAGCAGATATCAACAGTCTTAAAAATAAAAATTAAATTTAAAGATCACCATATTGAACAGAAAAGAACACGATTTCCATATGAATCTTCAGATAAACTAAATTCTCAGGATAACCTACATTGAATCTTTAAAAATTCATTAAAATTTCAGATGTTTTCTTCTCAGTATGTTTGTCAGCTGCTTTTTCCTCTCACACTCTGCTAAAGGAAAAATAGTTTGCATGTCCACTGTCTCTTTGGAATAAAGATAACTTTAAAATTAATAAGAAAAGCAACTCTAAAATTAAATTTTCTCTCCTAATTGAAGATACAAAGATAGAAATGCATTACCAGGTATTTTGAATTTTATATATTTATATATATAAAATGAATCAATTTTTAGTTTCTTAAATTGATTCTACAAGTTATAGGGAATGTCTGAAGAAGTGTTAAAATAATATTGTGTAAGTTTAAATTTGAAATTAAACTCAGAATACATAAAATTTATTTGTATTAGGTCATAAATACACAGCTTTAGTAGTTTACCAGAAATACTCTTGTCAAAATAGAAAATTATTTGTGGTCTTGCATTTCTCAGGAGAAATTGATGTCACTTTCACATGTATTTTTAGAAAACTGAAGTATAAGTTTTGATGACTTAATAAACAAATTTGCAGTAGTGATCCAGAAAAATCTTATGATTAATCAAGATACCACATTAATAAAGTATTAAAAGATATTGACATTTTTGATGATACAGAATCCTGGTGAGTGAATATGTTCCCTGATGTCCCTAGATACCAACACAAATCTCAATCTTTAAAACTTTGATTCTGTTCAATTTAAATCTGTTTTTCAATATTTTGTTTATCTATCACTATTTGTTGTATTATATAAATTTATGACACCAAAATGTTTTTCATTTGTAAATTTATGTTTTTATTCATGTATCATGATTATCCATTACATTTTGTAATTAATAACTTTTTAAAAACTGTTTAATTTTTAGTTACATTTAATAGCACTTTTTTCTTGCATTTCTTATGAGGTAGCCCACATTATCCTTTCACAGTAGGCCTCACAAATTTTGCAGCTAGTCAAGCATATAGAAAAGTAAACGGCATAAAAACTCATAACTAGCAAATAAAGCAGTCAGTATTTCAACTCAGAAAGTCTGGCCCCAAATCTCTGAATCACTAGGCTGTGTATACAATTTCTACATTAAGGAATCAAAGCCCATGAGGGCAAATGGAGTGTAGGACATGATCAATAAGTAATAATCCAGATAGAAGGGAGGACTATGACTCACTGGACAATCCCAGTATGGTCTCCTGGAGCTGGAGTTACTGTTACCATGAATAACTAGATGATATTAATAAGCACAAGATAATACAATTTTAAAGAACTTGTATTAGTTTGTTAGAGCTGCTTTAGCAAAGTTCCACAACTTCGGTGACTTAACCAAGAGAAACGTAGTTTTCATAGTTCTGAAGATTAGGAGTCAGAGAAAAGGTAAAGGCAGGGTCAGTTTCTTCTGAGGGCTGTGAGGGAAGGATCTGTTAAACGACTGTTTTCTTGACTTATACATGGATGTCTTCTCTCAGCGTCTTCACGGTTTTTTTCTGTATATATCTCAGTGTCCAAATTTTCCCTTTTTAAACAGATATCAATCATATTGGATTAGGGGACACCTTAATGACTTTATTTTAACTTAATATCCTCTATAAAGACTCTAAGTACCATTGTGAGGTACTAAGGAGTTAGGACTTCAGTATATGAATTTGGGGGGACACAGTTCAACCCATAACAATGCTATATGTTTTAAAGTGTTTTCACAGTGTGCTTTTATTTTTGCCTAAAGTAGGACTAAATGAAATGAATAAATACAAAGGAAAATATAATAATTTCTACATTGAATAAAAAGACACCGATGTCTTCAATTATATGCAGTGCTGGTGAATATGTTTCTTAATGTCCCTAGATACTAAGACATATTTCAGTCTTTAGGGCATTGATTCTGTTCAATTTAAATCTATTTTTCAGTATATCACTAATATTAATCAAATTCAGTATTTTGTAACAGTAGCATGTCCTCCACTAGAAAAATAATTTAAAAATTAAATTCTATTGCAGAAGATTGCCTTAGGTGAAAAAAAGCAACACTAAAAATTGGGGGGAAAAATACATATTTTTCTGAATATATATATTTTGTATGTACATATATATGTCTCTCTCTCTCTCTCTGGAAAATTATGGAATAGTGAGAGAAATGGTGTCACTGAAAACAAATTGGCAGCAACTAAGATAGATTGAGGAACAATAAATACTCAAGAACAGCCATATTTTATTATTTTAAAAATCAGAAAAGGAAAAATATAAAAATAAAGTTTTCTTAAAGTCAGAAAAACAGCATTTTTTTGTTTCAGAATATCTTCAGAAAGCAGCCACTTTCTAGAGCTATAAATGAACCATGGAGATAGGTCATAGTGTTCACCTGTGTAAAGTAAGGCACAGGTAAGGAGATCCAGTAGGCTGTAAAAGTAACAATATTCATGACTTACTGTCTTTTATATTTTATATCGTACTTGCACTGTTATATAATTTCTAGGGACTTTCAGAGGAATTGTAGTAGCTGCAATGAATTATTTATCTGCACATGAAACCAAACCAAAACAAAAAATGCAGTTAGTCCGTGTTCTCAACTATGCATTCGAGGGAGAAGTGTTGTAAATCTACAGAAGAAAATCTCCTAAAGCTAAGGTTTTGTGTTGAAGTAGGAAATGTTCCTAATGCTTCAGAGGACAATTACTTGGGTGCAGCTTTTGTTTCTGCTCTGTATATTTGAAGTAGAAGTTTAAAGTGCCTATACTTTTAAAAAGACAGTAACTTTCACAGTATCCTTATACTCTTAAGTTTAAAAGGTTACTTATTTTGTTTCCCAGTGCCATATCTAATTAGGAACAACATTGATGTTAAGAAACTTAGATTAATATTTACTAACCTAAATATTAGTAAAAATTCTTAGACTTTCAAATAAGGCATTTTTTCCTCTTATATTTCTCAGTTTATTGTATGAAGAAAATGGCAAGTAACATTTAGATTATGAAAAGGGAACCTGGAGCATTTATTCAATAATCAGTATACAGTAGTACAACTACAACTACAAACCAATAAATTATGCAGTTTAATTCAGCAAGTGCTTTTCTAAGGTACAATTAATCCTATAATGGGAATAGAAAGTTTAAAAAAGGAAAAAAAATTGTGAATTTACAGATTATATTTTATTTTAGGAGAAACTAGTGTTCAGTTATTTCTACCTTACCATACACAGTAGACCAGCAGAGTGAGCACACTGGTTGTGCATGACAGTTGTGGTAGGCAGAATTCTAAGATGGTCTTCATGATCCCTACCCTTAGTATCCAATTCTGTGCATAAGCTTCTCTCTTTGTTTGCAGACAGAAACGTTACCTTGCTTTTAACCAAGAATATGGCAAAGTAAAGGAATTTTGCAGACATAAGGTTTCTAATCAAAAGGAAGATCATCCTGGGAGGACCTGACATAACCAAATAAGCCTCTTAAAAGAAGAACCAGACATTCCCTGAAAGAAGAGATGAAGCAGTAGTGCTTCTTGCCTGCTGGTCTTGAAGAAGAAACAGTCTTGCCTGCTGGTCTTGAAGAAGAAACAGTCATTTTCTGAACTACCTATGTAGAAGGCTAGGAACTGTGAGCATCAATCTCACAAATACAAGGAATTGAATTCTTCAAACAACTTGCATGGTTTTGGAAGAGGACCTCAAGCTCCAGATGAGAATGCAATCCTGGTCACCTTTATTGCAGCCTTTTGAGATCAACATGAGGACACACTTAAGCTGTGCCCAGACTCCCGACCCATGCAAACTTTAAGGTAATAATATATATTGTTTTAAGCCACTATTTGAAGTAATTTTTATACAGCAATAGAGAACTAACATATGTAACAGTCATGAAATGTGCTAAAACATAACTGCACAGAGGTCATCAGAAAAATGTTATTGGTGATAGCCTTTATATGGATCTTACAGTCTAAATGTTTCAATATTTATTTTCAGTTGCTTACACAAATATAATTACACACACACACAGACACACACATACAGGTACACATACATATGTATACCTGAGAAACACTAAAGTGAAAAATTAATCGCGTTTACGTAACAGTTGTTAAATTACTAAATCCAGCATAGCCTGGCTTCGGGTAAGGTTTATCCCAGCATTTGTAAGTATCACAACTTGTAGGCACTTGCCCATTTTAAAAACATGACTATCAGTATGCTTCCTGTTCTACTTTAGGTCACATGGCATGACTTCAAGATAAAACATAACTCTGTAATTCTATATAAATAGTAGGCTAACTGTTGATAGAAGATTTTTGAAGTTTAGATAGATTAAAACCATAAAAACCAAGAAAAATTTCATGTTATTTATATTAATAGAGAATAATTTGAGTAGAAAGACTATTATCATTTACAGAGATGCAAAAATCACGAAACAAACTTAGTTTAATAGTAGGTTTTAAATAGAAAGATAAAATATGACATGAAGTTTTAGGTATGTATTTATATTACTTTTATAATCAAAGTTGAAGAAGTATTTCCTTGTGTATTTGACTTTTCTTTTTCTTTTCTTTTTTTCTTTTTTTTTCTGTCCTGACAGCACATTCACACTGGGACCTCAGACCACTAAAGGCAGAAGGTACTCTGAGCAGTCAGAGCTGGCCAGGCCCTGCTTTTAGAGGTGGTGGGGTGGCATTCTTGACACGTGTTGTATGCCCAGGGGCAGCACACCCACTCACTCATCCCTGGTGCAGGACTCTGCAACACCCTCCTGACCAAAGAGCGGCCACAGAGGGCTGATAAGCAGCATCTACTCCTGGAATAAAGCAGGAAAAAAAAGGGGCAAAAATGGAGGCCATGAGGAGAAATGTGTGTGTCCGCCCATGGAAGGTTGTGGTGAACCACAAAGCACCACGATTCTATCCTTTACTCAGAAACCACCTGTGAGCCTCCTGCTTTATTACAATTCCATTACACCTGCCTGAAATTGTCTCTCCCCTTTCTAAGAGGAACACTGGAACAAAGCTTCCATTGTCCCTCTCCCTTCCTCCCTGCTCAGGGGCCATGTGAACAGCAGGTCATTGTTGAGTAGTACCTGTTGCAGTCATTCTCACACCCCACAGCCACTGCCACACCCACCCACTGGTGACTGCCAGGGCCTGACAATAGATCTTATGTCCACTGAGCCCTGGTGGTGAGGTCCAGCAGCCACCGACAAGTTGAGTGTTCCCTCCTGCCATCAAAGAGCACCCAAGTACTTCAGACAAAGAGGCTTCATACAGGAGTTATGGCCAGATTCTTTACACCTGACCCCTTACAGGAGAGCCTGTCCTTACAGGCATCAAAGTTGGAGGGTCTTGGGTCCTCCATGACCCCAGGAAGAGGAGTTGGTCACTGGTGCCCCATCTTGATTCTTGTGTCTCATCCTTTCAAGAAGAACTTGAGAGTTTTAAGTTCACCTTGATTGAAGGGGTTCAAGTTAAAACTCTTCGGCTCTGGTTTGCCTTGGGCCTCATTGGTTTTGGATTATTTCTATATCTTTATCCAGATGATCCTGATTTTTCTTAATCATTTCCTTCACCTGAGGATGAGGCACCTTGACAAACATGTTCCTGAAGCAAACCACATCTTCAGAGAGGCTGAGACCATTCTGCAGGGCTCTCAGGCCCTCTGGGTTTTTATTCCTTTTGGTGTCCACATCCACAACCTGCTGCTTGTCCACCAGCACCTCCTCCACAAGCTCCTCCACCTTGAACAGGTACCACAGAATTTGCTCTGCATCAGGTGACAGTATGGCACCCACCAACTCGGGTGCACAACCCCTCATTTGATCTTTCAATGCTGGAAGAAACTGCTCCATCAAGTAATTAAAATACTGTACAGTGTTTTGAAATTAACATCTTGCCACCAGCAATCTTATGTGTATATATTTAACTTTAAATTGAAGTCAAATAGGACCTAAATGTGATTTGTTTCACCCTTAATAAAAATTTCAATATTCCAAAGTGATCTAGTCATCTTGGAGCTTAATGAATGTTCTCCCCATTGCCAGGCAGGGATAAGGTGCCACTTCTACCTTAAAACTCTTCTAGGAGTTTTATAATTTTGCATTTTGCATTTAGGTCTATGATCTATTTTCAGTTAATTTTGGGAAGAGTGTAAGGTCCGTACCTAGATTCTTTTTTTTTTTTTCCACATGTGGAAGTCCAGTTGTTCCAGAACCATTTGTTAAAAAGATTTATCTTTTATCATTGTATTGTTTTTGTTCCATTGTCAGTGATCAATTGACTGTATTTATATGGACCTATTTCTGGGTTCTATTTAAGGGAGTATTTATAAATATCATTTGGGACTCTTCTGTGAGGAAGACTTGACCACCTTATCCTTCATTTATTCATTTAATTAATAATTTGGCCATATAAATATGTACTCCTGTATATTTATTTTATATTTTGAGTTATAATTCAATATTATCTTGCTTATTTTATTTTTAAAGTTATTCTAGTTTTGGCCATTGAAAGCTCTTTTAAATCGGTTCCTGTGTCACTTTGACATAACCTCATTCTCTTTTGTTTGTTTTGAGTTTTTTCTTACTTTCTAGCACTATACGTACGATGTTCTTTTATTTTATTTTATTGCCTTAGTACCAGAATCTGCCATTTCTCCAAGGAGCCCTGGTTCGTTTAATTGGAAAATGGTAGTTATTTCCTTTTGTACATTGCTAATTTGTTTTATTAGAGGTAATTTATACCAAAAATTTCCCAAACCAGTTCTTTGTCCCTGAAACACTGTTAATAGAAGATTTTTTTTTTCCCTCTGTATTCTATCGTAATAAATGTCATGGCAGTCTACACTACTGCCCCTACAAAACAAAACGAAACTAAGCCTGGGCTTCATGATTGATTCTTCATGCTCCCTTAGGCCACATATAAAACAAACAAACAAAAAACCAACACGTTTTCTTTATTATATTTTGCTGCCGTGGATGCTTATTTTGTCATTCTGCCTCAAATATTGCCTTATTCCCGTGTATTTTCCATAATGAGGCAAAATTATGGTGAACTCTGGTATAAAGTTAATGAGGAAATCAAGAATAATTATTTCTACCTGTGTCACCATTGCCACCTGGCATCACTTCCTGCTTCCTCTCCAACCATCCAGCAGCACTGAATTATTTAAAGTCTCCCAGGAGTCTCATGCTCTCTCACCTCTTGTCTCCCCCTATGTTGTTCCCTCTGTTTGCAACACTTTTCTTTGACACTGACTCCATTAAATAGCATTCACTCTTCATGTTCAAATTTAAGTTTCACTTTTTTTGCCCCACCATGAACTTATATTACAGTAGTAATCCAAAAAAGTAATTTATACAAACTTTGAAATGCATAGTTTCCATTAATAGAACAACCCATGTGTAATAAACAATGTATATGTTAGAAGTCAAGAGAAAATAGAATTTTTTAAAAAATGAATCCTTTATGTACTTATAGTCCTTTAAATATTTTGTGTGTATTATTTTATTATGAAAGCTCTTTATAATATGAAGTAGAACTAAGTTTACTTTTCATTTATTTCTTCTTATAAATACTGTATTCCCTGAGATAAATCAATAAATAAGAATATATAACTTATTAGTGATAATAATGATAATCATTTCTGGAAAATGACAGATAATCCTCTGAAATTAAACCCCAAGTCTCATATAATATATCATCATCTAGCTAGTTAGAAATGAGCTTGGGCATTCTTCATAAGCATGTATAATCTTGTGTTTCAAAATTAGGAAAAATAATTGTATATTTTCTTCAAAAACAAGTAGATTGATAGAGCAAGCATATGATTATTATTGTGTGAAACTTTCATTTTAGTTGGACTTTAAATATATATACTCGTTTTCTAGTTTAACCTAGAAAGCTTATTCTAAGCATAAAATTAAAAGAGTAATGTAGTATAACTTAGTGGTAAGCAAAGAATTTGCCTGACAAAAATTAATTTCTGCCCCTGCCTTCTCTAACATTCAAGATTCTTTTCATAACCATAACCTTTAAATCTTCATAAGAAGACACATTGTTTATGAACATGCCCAAGGCATAATATTTCTGTTGAAAAGCAGCCTATTAATTAAGAGTAAGGTATGGCAGCCAACCAGCAGAAAACATATTATTGAGAACATAGGCTTGGGGCATGATACTTCTGTATATGTGCAAGTGAACGTGTGAGTGTGCCTATGTCTCTGTGTGTATATGCCCATAAAAGCTGCCAACAAAATGAAAAGTTAACAGGAGTTGATTAAAAGGTTGGCAAATCCAATGGGTTTAAGATGGTTTATGTCAATAAATATATGGTGGAAAAGGTATCTTATCAAAATATCAGTAAGGGATAACTTAAAACCAGTATAATATTAATAATTTAAAAATATATACATTATCATCAACTCACTCTTTGGGAAATAGAAGAACTATGAACATATTCCTTTCTCAAACAAACTACAATGTAATTCAAGAGGTGAGGAAAACACACTTAAAGTGACAGCAAATAACAGTAATGTAATTAGATGCAAAACAAATGTGATGACTCTAAAAGCTGCAGGAAGTGAACAAAAAGCTATTACTCAAAAAATATTCAAGGATATCTTGCAATCTACATGTGTCTGGGAGTGTAATACACAAATACAGAGCGTGCAGTCATAGCGGAAGGGAAAGATATTTTATATGAAAGCAAAAGCATGATGGAAAGCATAGAGAGAGGATTAAACATGACAGGTTTATAGAATAGGTGATTTTTTTCTGAAATAGGCTTTATAAAGCTTATTGAGGTCAAAGTAAAGTTACACTAACATTTGTATAACTTTTCCTATACTTTTTTTCAGTGTACTTTGAAGATGTTGCTTATTTCCTTAAATGGTAGTCCCAAACTCCTCTAATTTACTAAGTGATCACTAAATATAGTTGAGCCTAACATTTTGAATCTGCTAAATTGCAACTACTTGTTTCCTGCTGGTTTTTCAAGGTAGCTTGTGAGAATTAAATCAGTTTGCATATAAAAATATTCTAAATGTTGTAATTATAATTTCAGTATATAATAATAAGGTAAGCTACTACTTAATAATTCTAACTTGATTCTTCATGTATTCATGCTCAATATTTTAAATAAAGAAATAAAATAATGTCAAAATAAAAATAATAGAATATTTTATGAACCACAAGTGAAGTAATCAGTGTTTCAGGCTTCTCATTACTTGATCAAGAATTTCAATCTCCAGTTCTAAAACTGCAATACACTACAGGCTACAAAACTACTTCTGCAATTGGCCTTTAATAATGAAGATTAAATCAGCTTCAGGTAAATATTCGGTTTAGTGCTCCAAAACCATCATGAGAAACTTTTGGGCATGGATAAAAGCATGTTTGAAATTAATGTGACTTTAATAAGTAATTAAAAACAATTATCTCCTATATCTACTGCATTTTAGTTTATTGAAATGGATAGACTTTCATTTGAGAATTTAAATCTGTGAGATCAGCTTTACTTCCAGTCTGCTAAAACAAACGATTACCTTATTCCTACTACTCTTTCTCTTTCATCTCAAAAAACAATTCAAGCAGAATCTGAAAGTTTATTTTAGTGATAAATAAGTTTTGCAGAGAGTTTTTGGCATTAATGAATTAAAATTGTCTCATGTTAGCTAATTTATCTTACTTTAGTAAAACTTTACCACCATTTATTCCAAGGATTCTAACTGCTCAAAAAGATTGCATAATTTTCCTGTCTGATCCAGAGTGTAATAATCTATCTGTGTTGTAAAGAATAGTCTACTCCACAATATATTACTTACATTTTCTCAGGAGTGAGCTCTGATAAAATTGTTTCTTGGAAGAAGAGCATTTGAGAATTGTTTTCGCTAACTTCCATTTCCCCTTTTCCTTTGCACAGCAATTATATTAAACACTTGTTCCCTTTATATTTTTATTGTTCCTTATTGTACATATATCCTGTAATGTTACCCACTTGAAAGTTAATTTTTATACAGAAAAAAATATAGACAGTAATTATGATTAATCAAATATAATGTCAAAATTTCTTATGGCTGAATTTCCTGGATCTTAAATTATTCTGATATGTTTGCTATATATTATATTTACTAAATAATTTCATCCTATTTAGCTACAAAAGATGACACATATTCGACACATCCTTCTTTTCTGATTAGATAATGATGTCAACTAATAAGTGAGGCAAAAATATGTAAATAAATACATTATGGGCACTAGTATGATTTAGGAAAGTTTATATTAAAAAGAGGTTCTCAGCAGGGATAATTTTGCTTCCCAAGAGATATTTAACAATGTCTGTAGACATTTTTGATCATCACAGCTGAGAATGTGTCACTAGCTTCTAGTGAATGGAGTCCAGGGATGTTGTTAAAGATTCTACAGTGCATAGGATATGCATCGGATGTGCTGTGGGAGACCATAACAAATACTTATCCAGTTCAAAATATTAATAATGTCAAAATTGAGAAACCCTGATATAGAGGGAATTTGTGATTCCTATAATCTTTCAACTTGCTATTTATTTCTTGATGGAAAAGGAATCACACATTTGATTTTTAGTTCCAATAACTCCCTTATACATTAGTCCAAATTGAGATGTACATTTCTGTGCTTAGTCATGTCATTCACTTTATGAAATGTACGTAACAGGAAAGCTTCCTATTACCTAGTGACAGGAATCTATCTAAATTATCTGCAGAGAGAAAAGGATGGGAAGCATTTACATGCATCATGTTTCTGATAAATGATGACTATTACTGCATTATAAGCTATGTTAGTGGAAAGACAGGGGAGATGAGTGTATGCTGCATAATTTACACATTAATGTAGTATTTAGCATCCCACACATTGTTTGAATTTTAATGAAAAAAGGGATAGTCATTTTTCTTTGAACTATGTTTACACAATTTTTGTGTGTCTGTAGAAAAATCTTGATCTAAGCTGATTTACCCTGCCAATCCCCCAAAATATAACCTTTATAGATACTTCATCATTGTTATATCAATTGTACTTACTATGCTTATTTTGTTCATTATAGACCTTGAATTAGGTGTGTTTAAAAATGGTCAAAATAATTATTACCAGTCATGATTTGGGTTGGGAAAATCTATTACATATAGTAGGTAACTCAGGTGAATTTATGGACAATGTAAGAAAGTACCCAAGGTTACACTAACATTTCATAAACTGATCACCTTTAGGTGGATTTATAGTGATTCCATTTATAAGCAGTCTACTGTTTGCTTCACTTATTAGAATTGTTTTACAAGACCTGACAAACTGCATTATTGTGGAAAAAATAGTTAGAAAAATGTCTTCCAAAAGTTAGAAGATCTTGCCTTACTGTTCTCCCTTTAATTGTTTCCCTCAACCTGGAAGGAAACTGCTTCTCATATCATGCTTGTTTGATTCAGCATGGTGATTAAAAGTGTTGCTTCCAGAACCTAACAAATCTGATGCTTGAATCACATCTTTTCCATTTACTACTAGCTTTAATAATTTTGGCAAGTAACATAACCTTTATAACTCATAATGTAGCAGTCATAATAGTATTAATAACAATTATACCCTGTATTATTGTGAAGATTATTTCAATGCATGTAATTTGTTTAGTAAAATGCAGGACACACAAGGTGTTTGGCAAATTGAAATGAATTTTCAAAATACTGTGTCAAACAGCAAAGTTTTTGCTGTAACCTAGATCACTTTTCTGATATATCCAGTGACCTACTTGCTATCTTTATCTTGAAGTTTAAAAATACAAGCACACCAAATTAAATATGTCAAATCTGAACTCTTTTCCCTCCAAAACCTGTTTTTCTTTCTCTTGTTTCCAGGTAGTGGAGACATCCATAGAACTGTTCCAATCAGAGACCTAATAATTATCCTTGCCTCCACCTTCACAATAATTCTTCATGTGGGTGAATCAGTAAGGGTCTTCTAATCTATCTGTTTAATAGTACTAGAGATGGGGCCACTTTGTATTCCTACTTCCTTGCCTTCTATTTTAAGCCATCATCATGTCTCCAACAGAAAGTGATAGCAAAAGTTCCTTCAGTTATATCCTTGACTCTCTTCTCTTTTTCCCAGTGATCTGTTTTTCTGCATGGAAACCAGAGTGGTTTTTCAAAAAAGATCAAATCATGTAGTTTCTCCATTTAAAGGCAGTGACTCCCTTACCCCATTGCTCTTAAATTGAATTCTAAAACATTTAGCCTAAGTTTTAAGTTTATCTAAATTAAAATTGTAGAAGCCCTGAATTTTTTGCATTCTTTTCCATAGGCAATTTAAATTAAATACCATACAAAATGACAATATAACCTATTAGGAAATACAACAAATTTCATTTTTGCTCATAATGATAATGACAATTTTTTTTTTTTTTTTTTTTTTTTTTTTGAGATGGAGTCTTGCTGTGTCACCTAGGCTGGAGTTCAGTGGTATAATCTCAGCTCACTGAAACCTCTGCTTCCTGGGTTCAAGTGATTCTCCTGCCTCAGCCTCCCGAGTAGCTGTACTACAGGCATGTGTCACTAGCCCCGGCTAATTTTTGTATTATTAGTAGAGACAGAGTTTCACTATGTTGGTCAGGCTGATCTTGAACTCCTGATCTCAAGTGATCTGCCTGCCTTAGTCTCCCAAAGTGCTGGGATTACAGGCATGAGCAACTCATTTTTAATGGCTCTCCTTCAGAGGCATTCTCCCTTACTCCCATCACCACCTCCCACTCTGGAATTGACTCACTTTGCTGGTTCCCCTAAGCACATGTTGAATAGGCCTCAAGATAACTGAGCACCAAGGCCATTCTTAAGCCTCTGGCTTTACTTTCCAGCCCCTCTTGTAACTATTTCTTTCACATCGTCCAAGTATTCAGCCATTTTAAGTTGTGATTCTCTGCCTTTCTTGTAAGCATTCATAGTCACTGTTGCATTTACTTTGAATACTTTATTGCTTTTCTTTTTAGTTAGCTTATTCCTACTCTATTCTCAAGTACATCTAAATGTAATTCCTTCAGAAAGGCCTCCCCCAACCCATTCTTTCCCCTTACATTGAGTTAGATTCTTACCTCTAAAACCCCATGCTACTTTCCACTTACTGCTAAGACATCCTCCTTATCCAAATTTTACTACTTCATAATATGGCTCACAAATAACTGTTTTCTTTTAGGTCCATCTCAGAGATCAGCATGATCCAGTCTACTGCTTGTTTCTGTATGGCTCACAAACTAAGAATGTTTTTGTTTGGTTAGTTTTCAGTTTTTTACTTTTTAAAATTGTTGACAAAAATCAAAAGAAGAATAATATTTCAGGACATACAAATATTTTATGAAATGCATATTTTAATATATTTAAATAGAGTAATAATGTAAATCATCCACTCTCATGTATACAATGCTTATGCGTACTTTTGCACTACATTTGCGGAGTAGTTGCAATGGAGATCACGTGGTCCACAAAACCTAAAATATTGACTATCTAGCTCTTTACAAAAATGTTTGCCCACTGCTGATCTATTTTAACAGATGTCAAATTTCTTAAGGGAGAAATTATTTTTTCACAATTACATCTTAGTCATCTTCTGTTCACTGTATACTTGCCAGATGAATAAGTGAATTAATAGGAATGAATGAATGTAATGAAGATGAATCAGTTCAATTTATTCAGCTGAAAGTAAAGTAAATCAGGCTGGCTCAACCTAGGAAAAAAGAGACACCTGAAAGGAAGTAGGTTAGGTCACAAAATGAAAGAAAATATTGAAGAATGAGGCCTTGTGGAGGATAAGAACTAGCAAGGCTCATGAGATCTTAGTAACAGGAACCACTGGATAATCTCATTCAAGTACAGTGATTAACTTTGAATCTACATTTGGCTCAACGTTCATATTTCCAGGAGAAATAATCTGACTACCCCTTGACTAGGGAAAGAAATCACTTTGATTGGCAGTTCAATTTAGATATTATATAACTTGAAGTAGACAATCCCAACAATACTACTTACAGAAGAAAATAAGAGTTCTAGTAGCAGAATAAGGAGTGGTATTGATGCTAGCTAGACAACAAAATGACAAGATGTACCCTACAATAGAAAAAATGGGAGTCAAAATTATTTTAAATGGAAATATCTGGAAATTAGACTATAGCTGCCTGTTCTGGGACATCTTCCTTCTATCAAATTGAATAACAATATATTCGTAATTGTCTTACTCATTCTCATGAATAAACTAGCTTGGTTGTAACATTATTGTTAAAAGTGAAACTATAAACAAAATTATTCATAGGGTACACTGATGTACTCTCCTTCTGATATTAAAAATATGCCTACCTGCCAATTTAATTCGAGAAGATAAAAACCATTATTTTGTTCATTAGCAATTTTATATAACTTAAAAAAAGAGAGAAGGACTGGATTACAACTTAGTGTACAATGATGAATACACTGGTTAGAATGTAAATATGAAATTCTCCAAATCCCAAACATTTTTGTGATAAAGAGGTGACTATGGCATATTAGTAATGTCATCATAAAGGAAATGTCTTGAATAGTCTGAGAAACACAGAAAAACATTTACAAAGTGATGGGCACTAATAATTCCAATGTTATTTATCTTCTAGTATTTTTCTTTTCATTCTTTTACTGAGTACGGACTGTTCTCCCAGCTCAGCATGACACATCTCATATTATAACTGTTCCCTCAACTTAAGCTTGAACTCTCTGAAAAATACTTATTCCTCCCTGAATGAGGCTGTACTGATAGCTTTCGGAGATCATTTAAGCTATCACCACAATTATACCACGCTCCTTCCAGCTGGTTGAATCAGCTTTTATATTTTTAATTCATGTGTGTCAAGTTCTTGAAGTGTCCACTTAGAAAAATGTCTGAAGGATTCATATGCAGCTCCAACTGGAGTTCTTTTTATTTGTGTTATTTCCCAGATAAGAAGCCCTAAATTTTTTACTCCTTTCTCAAAATGACTTCAAATGAATGTCTCTTGTGAAAAACTTTCTCTCATTAAGAGAAAGAGCCAGCCGCTTAAAATACTTACATTAAAAAAACAGCATTTTGTAGTCTTTTTAGTCACTAAACCACATCTGCTTAAAAAAAAAGTCATATCTAATGATGTTCAGCCCCTGAGAATGAAAGAAATCCAGCTTAACTTTACATATCCACTTAACTTCCTTAGTAAAACAAACTAAATTGATTTTATGATACATAATACTACGTGTATACTGTAGATACGATTACTACTTAGCTGATAAAAGATAAAACACATGTTATTTCATTTTTACTGTGTCTATTTTCTACATAATAAATTTATTGTCTACTTCTTCAGCTTACAGATAAACTTTATTTCAATTAATTTGTAATTTAGATTGGACAAATCACTGATCAATTATTGAACAGAAAACAAAATTACATACTAGCCAAAAATTTTATCATAAAACTTCTATGTAGATTATATTTAGACCACACTATAAAATTTCTGCTGTGTTTCCTAATGTTTTTGATGCCTATGTTGACTTTTCTGGCCATATATTTTTATTAGCATCTGTCATAAAACAGTTATAATACAATTTAGTTCTACTTTTAGACTTTTATTCAGAGAAACATTTTCAGCTCGATTACAAGCATCACTCTAGGAGACTGTTGTTTTGTTTTTTTTGCCTTTGACTTAAGTATAAATATAGTTTTACTTAAGAATTTTGGTTGATTTAAATTTTATGATACAGCAACTTCTCATTTTGGTGAGGAGTTTTTCCTGAATATTATAATAAAGTACTCCCTTTACAACATCCTGACTTTCTGCATCAGGTGACATTTTCGCAGTTACTTCTGATTTGTCATGAATCTTTCTTGATATTTTGATGTGACTCCCGTATAAGTTATATACCCCACAAATTAAAAGTGAAGGACACTGGCATTATGATCTTTGTTTAAATGCTTTCCAGAATGCTTGAGTACAGGAAGAAGTTATATTATTCTGAAACTTTTAAAATGTATTTTAAAAATAGTGGTGTAAATTTCTTAAATGCTAGAACACACATTAAAAATGTATTCTTACAAAAGTTTTTTAATTAGTATCTTATTTTCAAAAACAAAAATAAGTTTTTAAAAATTAAAAGAAGCCACAATGTCTCCAACATATAGAATAATGTTTGTTTGTGCTTAGTAACATATGAATTTTTTTTTCTGGCTGTGTATTTCATATGAAAAACATGGTAAAACAGTTACTGTTTTGTGGGATGTAAGGACAGTGTCTGCTGAAACACAGCTACCTGCCTTGAGATATTTTAAGATTAACTTCTCTGAGCTGTTCCAAAGGCTATTGGGAAAATTTCCACTAATCTAAGTGGTTTTCATCTTATTCTGAACCATGCTTTTATTTTAACTCTTAGATTATACAATTAAAATTAAGATTAAGTTAAGATTATATATTCATATACTCTGCATCTTGAAAAAATATATTCATGTTTTCTTCTCAGATATTAAAGTAGAAATTCAACCAGGTATGCAAAACATCTTTCAGTCAAGTATCTTATGTGTATCACAAACCAGGATGATTTATTTGGGAACATAATCTAATCTATTTGGAACTTAGTTTTCCCATTTGAAAAAATCAGGGCTTAGGACTAGTTAACTGCAGTTACTTACAGTTCTAAAATTACAAAGTTTTTACATTCATATTTTGTAAAACTAATATGAATGTAAAATTCATATTATTCATAATTAAAATGATTCATAATTGAAATTCATTAAAAATGAAAAGTCACCATTTCATATACCAAGTTTCTTTGTAAGAATAAGGATAAGCTATTATAAAAATTTTAATTATTCTGCCATGTTACGTCTGAATATAGACCAAGACAAAAGAAATGGTAAAGCCTAAAAATTAAAAACAAACAAAAGACAGGAGAGACATAGAAGTATAACCAACTGCTATTAGAAGCTTATGAACGACATCCTCTCAAACAAATATTTAACATTATAAGTACTTGACTGCCTTACTTATTTTTTAAAAACTCACACTTTTATAGCTTTTAATACTGATTGATAACAAAGTATATCAAATCTTTAAAGTAATAAAATTATTTTGCTAAAATAGGGCCTAATATCATAGGAATCAATAACATGAGACTAAAAAGATATTGAAAATAATATCATGTAAGCATCTTACATTTTTTTCAAGACTAATCTACTGTTTTGTATTAGAAATTAAGATACATTAACTACAAGGTTGAACTTCTCTGTCAAAGTTAAGAATGGTGATAATTCAACCAAGTTCTTCCACCTAAGCTCCCAAAGAGGAGAATGGGTGCAACCATTTCAGAAACTGACTACTCTTGGTTGCATCTTAAACTGGTTGTCGTGGATTTCATCTTAAATCCAATGGATGACATGTGGAAGAGATAGTGTATGTCAGTGATTAAAAGCTTGGCTTCTGAAGTTGGACTGCCTAAGTCAAACTACCAAATCTGCCACTTTCTCTGTATTTTTGATCAAGTTACTTAGTTTTTTCTTTTTTATAGTTTTCTCATGAGTAAAATTAGGATAGTAACAATGACAATTTCATAAGGTGTTTGTGAAGATAACGTGAGTTATCAGGTTGGTGCAAACATATGTGCGGTTTTTGCAATGGTTTCAATTGCGGAACCTGCAATTACTTTTGCACCAACCTAATAATGTGGAAAATATGTTAAACAGTATTCTGCACATAATTATGACTGAAGAAGTATTAATTCTTATACTATGTGTGCATGTGGAAGTTGAAGAAGACAAAGGAACAACTATCAGATGTCATTTCTGCAAATCCTACAAGTCAAGACCTGGTTTGCAATTAAGTGTGCACGAGGCCATATAAAAGGCCAGTTTCTGAACACAAACTACGTAACATAGAGGCTCTTCCACCTGATAAATTTTACAATTCTTTTTTTTTTATTCCAAAGATAAAAAGGAGTATGTAACTCTTTACAACTTGATAAACTCTTGTGTATAGAACTAAAAATATTAAGGGCAATATAATTTTTTATCATCTTACAATTTTATTTTATATTTTATGGAGTGTAGTTATCACTAAGATTATACACAAATATCTAATCATGATCTTCTTCTGAGAACATAGTAGGATTCTAATTCCTGGCCTTGTATTTAATTCCAGCAGATAGATTGCAAACTGAGTGGTTTTTTTTTTTAATTTTTTAAATTGACAGAAAAAATTTGTGGATATTTGTCATGTACGACACGATGTCTTGAAGCATATATACAGTGTGGAATGATGAAATCTACCTAATTAACATATAAATTGCCTCATCACTTATTTTTGTGATGAAAACACTTTACATCCATTTGTAGCATTTTTTGAGAATACAATATATTGTTTGTGTAGTCACTATGTTGTACAATATATACTGTACAATATAGTTTAAGAGTAAACTTATTTCTCCTGGGTAACTGAAATTTAAGACAATACAATGTTAATAATTCACTTATTTAAAACAAATTAAATAGGTGGGCCAGTTTAGTATTCCTACTTGATAAGAGATACATATATGCCAATTGTTGATTACATATTTTACAATAGAGAGAATAGTTTATTAATTACATTTTTATAAACCAATGTTGGAATAATTATCAGGCAAGAAATATTTTAACCATAAAGTAATTATTTACCATGTAAATACCTCTATTAAAAATCTATAGAGTTTACATACAAATTTGGAGAACAAGTAGGAAATAAAGGGGAGTCATGAGAGCAAATTATTAAATAGAACTCAGTTGGAAGAATTTGATAACCTATTTAACACCACGACTCACAATCTCTACATCAGGTTTATCCATACTAGGTTGTTTTTATTATGCAAATTGTTTTGCTTAACAAGAACATTCAACTGGTTCTTACTGTCTTCCAGGCACTGCTTTAAGTGCTTTAGAAACTGATCCATTTAATTCTCAAATAAACTCTATGTGACATATGCTATCATTATCCTTCTTTTACATATTAGAAAACTGAGGCATGAGAAGGATGCTTAACATACCTAGCGTCAGGCAGCCAGTAAGAGGCAAAGCAAGGGTTTAAACTCCAAAAGTTCGGTCCCCGTTTTCATGCTCTTTATCTCCACAATGTACTACCATATGTAAAGATTTCCTTTTCATTATTTATCTATAATTATTTAACTTTTCTTTTTCTTTTCTTTTTTTTTTCACACAGATAGTTAAAAGCCTGGTTAGGTTAAAGTCTCTAATTCAACATCTCTTCAATTTGGCCTGAATACCTAAGTATCAGTTCTAGCTTCAGCATTCAAATCATCATCATCACCATCATCGTATTTTTCCTAATATCTTAGTAAATGTGTTTCAGTTGGTTGCATTTAAATAAGAGCTTGCAAACATTCACTACCAATCAGGTGCCATAGAATTTACTTTGACCTTTATTATCACCACTTTGGAATCTTTCTAAAATCATAGAGCTAATTAAAATCAGAAAGCAGCTAAGTAATTACTCTAGAAGAACTGAGAGTTCAAAGGAAACTTATGTTAGATGTTGAAATGCATTATGTGATTATGTAACACAAAATTTGCTTTCTTGAGTGCTCTATTTGCTATGCTGAAAATAAAAATCACAGCACCACTCACCTCAGTAATAGCTAATAGAAAGAGAAAATTATTTTTCCCTAATGTGCAAGTTAGCTTAACAATGAAAGTTAGCTTAACAATGAAAGTTCACAAAGAAATCCTCAATTAGATTAATCCAGAGTATAAACCAGTTACTAAAGAATTATCCCTTTGTTTGACTTCATTATTCACTAGATGCTAGCAAAGCTTAAATTCCTGAATTTTGACAACTGATCATCTGAAGTTTACCAATATTAAATATATATATATATGTAGACTGACAGCCAAGAACCTATCTCCCTATAACTAGTAGTACACAAAAGCAATTGAGAAATGTGAATAATGAGACTAACAGGAAGTCATAATAGCAAAAATACTTAAGAAATTACACATAATTAACTCATTTAGTAAATTTTTCTTATTTCTTTTTAAAGATTCTTACATGTTTAGCTTATTGCATCTGTGACAGTATCAGAATATTAATAATATAACCCACAAATTAAAATATAATTAATTTTGCAAGTAAACCTATTTTTGACAATATTAGCCAGGTATATCTATACAGAGGAAAATTGTTGATTTTTTAAATTTAATATTTAATTTATTATTTGCATGTAATGCTATAAAATCAAGTGTTATTGAGTTTCTTCCTTTCCTACCCCATCTCTCACCTGAAGATATTAAGGTATTAAGCACTGCCAATTTTACCAGGTAAGCAAACTCAACTTCAATTGATTAGCTATTTATACTAATAAAGTCAGTGAATTTTAACGTTATATAAGCCGCTGAAAAATATTCTCCTGACGATTAACTCCAAGTCGAGAGCTGTGCTAACATTGTTTAGAAAGGTCATAGAAATAACAAGAAATCCAGTAGCTATGAAGCAAATATGAATGATAACCTCTCAACAGGCATCTTTATTACCTCTCCCGTCATTCCCACTAAATCCATTCCGCACAATACAACTTATTATATTTCTATATAACATTGTATTATTATTAAAGCATAATTTTCTTTATGGCATTCCTGTTTTTGAAATTATAAACTAACTTTTGCACACAAATATAGATGACAGTATATGAAACACTCATTTATCTACCACCTATCTTAAGAAAAAATGGTTGACAAAATGTAAGCCACTATATATTCTTGCCCCCAATTTC
Source organism: Mandrillus leucophaeus (assembly GCF_000951045.1). NCBI lineage: Eukaryota > Metazoa > Chordata > Mammalia > Primates > Cercopithecidae > Mandrillus > Mandrillus leucophaeus. The sequence continues at coordinate 219,056 of NW_012100532.1, read as the reverse complement.
ATTCCAGTGAGTGCAGAGGTAACCACTTCTGAATTTGTCATATGTCATTACATGTAGTTTTAATGCAGACTGTATGTGTGTACATTCACAATTAATATATTTTTTTGCGTATTTAGATATTAAAAGAGAGCATAGTGTTGTATTATTCTTTGTTTACAGTTTTGTTTTTGAGTTTTATCCTTGCAGGTCTATAATCCTTAATTACTTTTAACTAAAAGATCATCCAATGGAATCTTGCACATAATAATTTGTTTATTCATGTTATTCTTGTTGATATGTACATATGCATATATGTATGTATATTTATATTTGTATGTATGATAGCTATATCTATATAGATAGGTAGATAAATAGGTAGGTAGATAGGTAAATGTTCTTACAGCAATGCAATCAATTTTTTGGTATAACTCTCTATGTGCACAATCATGAGAGTTCCTCTGGCAAACATGCTGAGGACTGGAATTGCCCCTTTTAAGTTATGGGCATATTTAGGTTTTCTAGGTATTGCCAAATCACTTTCCAAAGGGTTGTTTCTACCTACACTTCTACCAGCACTGCACAAAGGTTTCTGTTTTTCTATAACTTCTCTAAAATTTGGAGATGAGGGCTTTTATATTTTTGAAAATTGTTGTTTCTAAAATGTAAACTCATTATCTCTTTATATTTTCATGTTTTAAAACTCATTGTTAGTCTGACGATTATGGAATTTAAGAAGGCATTATGACTTATTAACATTTATAAGATGCTGTCCACACTCTGGATCCAAGGATTTAAAATATTTCATCAACTGGTCCTACGTTGGGTATAAAATTTTATTTATTTATTTTTGAGACACAGTTTTGCTCTTGTTGCCCAGGCTGGAGTGCAATGGCACAATCTCGGCTCACCACAATCTCCGCCTCCCAGGTTCAAGCAATTCTCCTGCCTCAGCCTCCCGAGTAGCTGGGATTATAAACACGCACCACCACGCCTGGCTAATTTTTTTTATTTTTTAGTAGAGTTGGGGTTTCTCCATGTTAGTCAGGCTGGTCTCGAACTCCCGGCCTCAGGTGATCCACTCCCCTCGGCCTCTCAAAGTGCTGGGATTACAGACATGATTTATTTTTGATACTTGTCATCCTCGATGTGTGGTTCCCAGATCTGCAGCAGCATTGCCTGGTTACTTCTTTGAAATGCAAATTACAGAATCGCATTTCAGATCTACTGAATCAAAAACTTTCAGTGGAGCTGGCAGAGAGAAACCCCACAATATCTGTTTAAATAAGATGATTTTGATGAACACTAAAGTTTGAGAACCAATGATCTTCGTCACATTAGTGCTGGTCTTCCTGATACTTCCATTTCCTGCCCCATTCCCACCCCTCAACATAACTACTTGAATGCTTTACCCCTGCTGTCTCCTGGCATGATATGTTTTCTTATCCATGGCCCATCAATTTGAAACCTTTGCTAAGCTCTGAAACCTTTGGGCTCCTCTAGAAATACAGTTAATGTGCTCAATATCCTAGCCATATTAAAACAATAATGTTCCCTAACTGTAATATTGCTATTTCACATTGCTGGGCCTTTTATTTTTTGAAATATTCTGCCCTATGCAATCCACGAGAAATTCCAGTTTCTCACTTCTCCTTCTTGGAGAGTTTATGCAGAACAGAAATGTTCATTCTCTTCTATATACCATGGCTATTTCCTGTACATATCGTGACTCTGATGGCATTTAAACAGGTCTGCTAAAAATATATGTTTACATGTGACAGCATGACCACAATTATATATTTAGATGTCTTTCTTCCCGTCTGGGTTGCAACTTCGTTGTTTTGGTACTTCGTAACCTACTTCATAGCAAGGGATTCACATCACACATGTTTAGAGAATGACTGCATTTCGTTCAACATTTATTGAGTATATAATGTGGATCTGATTCTTTTGTAAGTACTAGGGAGACACTAAGAGACTAAAACATTGGTCCTGTTTGCGAATTGCTTATAGGATTCATCCTAGGATGAATGGTTCCCAGATCAGCATCAGCATTGCCTGGTAACTTCTTAGAAATGCGAATTATGGAATCGCACTTCAGATCTTACAGGGGAGTTGGCAGAGAGAAACCCAATTAATCCTGAAGGGTAGGATTTATCCTCTAGTGAAATCTTCATTGAAAATTCTTACAGTAATCATATTCTATTAGTAAAATATTTTTGAGTTCGCAATCTTCGTGAAGTTTGTGCACTATCCTAACATGTGACACTGTATGTTAGTTGTTTCGTATATATCAAGCCTATTTCTCTAGAATCAATTGTAAAGTATCTAAACATAAGATTTGTGTTTTTATGTTAGCCTAGCACAGGGTTGGGCCAAACTGTGTCTAATAATGTTGTCTTGATTTTCTCTTCATTGTGAAGAGAGAGAGAGAGAGAAAAATAAAAGGAATTGCATTACATTTTCTTTGGATACAATTGAACATTGAGGGCATATTGCTTTTCATTTATTTGCTAAATACAGGCAGTTATACATTTACTCAACAGCATTGGAAATAAACCACAATACAACTTTGGAGCTCTTATCTGCCATTATAAACAATAATTTGATACAAAATTGCTTTATGTTTCCAGGATTGGAACAAGAAAAATATATTTTTTTCTCATCAGATTTTTTCCAGAATTTCTAATACAAAACATAAAATTACCTCCCAAATTTCATATCTTTACTACCTGCATCACTGTACATTTACTGTGATTTAAAATGGTAAGATTATCAATACAGTTTATTGACTACTTAGCTAGTTTGGGGCTTCCAATTTAGATGGTAACAGCAACATCTGATAAAAGTATAGTGTTTAAAGATCAACGTGGTGTTTTCACTTTGGATCAACATTTTGTCTTTTTTATTGTATTCCCCCTTAATCTGATCCATAGAGCAAATTGGTCCTCGAAAAATGTTTGCTGAATGGTTCATTGGCCAAATAGATTATGTAATCTCTTATTTTGAAGATAGGAGCATAGGGCTTTGAGAAGTTAGGCAGCTTAGACAAAATCACACAGCAGCTGACCACGTTTTTGGCCCTGTGATTCTAAATATCCTATTTGTACTACTGCTTCCTTACTGTCTCCTATATTAAGCTTAGATGAGAGATAGAAGTAAGATAATAGTGAATCAGAGGAAACTATATTGTTATTTGAAATCTGAGATTTGATTTCCCACCTGTGTTTGATGTGATGCAGTTTTATTAAATGCATGGGAATAATACTTGGTTTACCTCTAAATGGTCAGGGATATCAGGAGATTCACAATGACAGGAAAATAAAGCAGAAGTGTCCTTGGATTAGAGTGCATCCCTCTAAACTGGTTTCTGAAAATGATCTGCAGAAAGCAAATTGAACAGAAGGAGATAAATTGTCAATTCTGCAGCATATAGGAGGAGCAGTAGTGCTCATTTAAACATGTGGCAGAGTTGTCACACCTGCAGGCCTCACAACAGATTGTGGGAAATGTGACACCCCACGTTGCCAGTTTGGGATTGCAAATTTGAATTTTCTCCATTAAAGAAGTGAATCCCTGCTGCTGTGCAATCTTTAAAAGCTTCACTTTTACTTTACAACAGCATGCTTGCAAGCTTGGAAAACATTCAACGAGCTGCTGCAAGTCAGCAAGTGAACTTTAAAAGTCTTGATCTGCAGTGGCAAAGGTCTGTTTGAAACAGTGAGACAGGGTAGGTGATTTCATAGCGTGTCTTGTTGAAGAGCTTGCAGAGTGAGTGCAATATGGCATAAGTGAAGTCAGCATGGTGCATATTTTTCAGACAGTACAATGTGCTTCCAAGGTGATAAAATAATCATTGGATGAATGTATTCAAAAGTAAAGAAACAATGAAAGAGCTAATTTCAGGTAAAAACAGTGGGAAAACAAAGCTTGGGGTTTAAGCACTTCTTTAATAGGGCTGCTGTGAAAAGTTTCTATAGTATGTGAAAGGTGAGGCCAAGATAGTGCAGAACCAGACCCTTGTGTTAAAGTACAAGAGAAAGAAACCTTTATTAGGGAAGTCTAGTGCACTTGCTCTTACACGTGCCAGGAACTTCTCAAACCTAGTAATTTAGCTTGTAAAATCATCACCATCATTCCACAATACCTCATAGAAAGACATTCTAATCAGTATAACAAGGTTTTCACAACCAGGTCTGTTTTTCCTCTTGTGATATCCAGCTTAAATTATGATTAAATGATAAACATAATAGTCACAATGCAATGTACACCCTAGTTAATTGTGGGATTATTTTATTTTATTTCTATAACTATTGTTCAGATTCATCTGTTGCTGCAGGGAATTGAGGACTTAAGAATATGAGCAATTTATTTGACACCGTGTTTTGTTCTTTGTATTGTCTTGAATTTAGTTCTCTGTCATAGGCTTGGAAGCGACCTCTAGACATTAGATCATCAGTTCTGCTCGAGGCAGGACAGATTTTAGCTATGCCAGACGGTAAGGCGTCGATCAAAAGGTTCCAGGAAAGGAGATCTACAAGTTTCCCTTGGAAACCTGTTTCAGTGCCAGTGCTCCTAATCCCACATTAATATGTTCTCAAACATCTCCTGTCTGCTGATCCATACTCCAGGAATGTTCTGTCAATAACAGCAATGATCACGAGCATCCTAAATCCCAGCAGCTAAAATTTAAGCTCATATACAGACGGCTGGCTGCTTCACAACATCCTTTGTACAATAACCCTTTATATGTTTAGGACTTTCAATTGTCCTTAGCAGAGGGTATCATATAATGTAATGCACAACTCTGAGTGCAAACATGGTACAGATCAGCCTGTATTGGAGTTGATTTTCTTTTAATAATCATGAAAGGCTCACATCCATTCATGATTTCTCACTCAACCTATGTTGTAACTAATGATGTAATGTTTAAAGATAGCTAGTTGGGGTTAAAGTACGAAGTCTTTCTCTTTGGAGCTTACTTTATGTGGATTAGCATGTTGGCTATTCAAGCTACCTTAGTTAAATAGACATATAGCTTTAGGGGTAAAGGATCTCAACATTTTATTTTTCACAGATATTAACAATTGGAACAGGTACTTAGGCAGCAATGGTGGAAGAAAGAGAACTGAACTAATGATTCCAAGCTCTATAGCTTCTCCTCCTGACTATGTAACAATATTTTGGAAGCGTATGGGAGAGAATTAAGTGGCATAGACATGGTACTGCCTAAGAAGGGGGTGATTGCCTAACGACACCCACCCTGAGTAATGGAACTTCAATTCTTAAAATTTGCATGTGGTCATTCAGTCCATCCACATGCCTGTATATTTTTGACATCTAGAGCCTTTTTAAAAAAATTTTTGTTTTTTTAACTTGGGGGTTTATGAGGGTGACTAAAGTGTTTCTTGAAAGTGAATAAAATTGACTTTGAAATTAAAGCATATATATATGACAGACGATAAAGTATTAATAATATACGGAGGGATTATCATGCCAACCTCATTTCTGTCAGATGAAAGCTGTTGTAATTCTTTTTGTACGCTTTGCATTTTTCTTATTAAATGGATTGTCTTTAGAAAGTACCACATCACCTTGCCCTAAACTACCTAGTTGGAGTGCTATTTGTTATTTCAGAACTCTTTTTGCTAAACATGGGAAGTTTTCGTGCTCATCTCATGCAGTCTTTGTTTTTGAATTTTTATCAGTTGATTTCTGTGGGAGTTGTTGCCTTCCTCCAGCAGGCTCTGCAAAATATCAGGCCTCAGTCCTGCTGGTTAACAAAAATGGCTAAATTTGCTGATGGTTCATTGTCTCTCTTTTTAAACTAAGTTTGGGCTTCCTTGTAAAATCTCTACATTTTCCTTTCCATTGTTTTTGTAGGCACCTTCGCAATGACTAGGGGTATTTTCCAGCTGTTTTTGTGGAAAAAAAACTACTTTTCCTTCTTTGAGTACAAGCTGAAAACAGCTTCCTCAGTTGTCTAAATATTAACATGTATTCTGTATCCATAAAGAGTTCTCCATCATATCTATAGCACGAATAACTTTAACATCCTGTACACTTAGTGTTAAATAAATGCTATTTTATCTTATTTGGTAAATGTAGCTAATCTCTCAAGGGCTAGATTTCTTATCTACTGCGAATAGAATGTGCCACAGTGTGTAATGCATTATATCCATTGTATTTATAGGTTTACTATAATATGTGAGAGTATAGTACTCAAAATACATGTCATATGGGCCCAAGAACCATTAGAATAATTCACATTTCCTGGGATTATTAATCATGATCACACACACTGCAGCAAGATGTATTAAACAGTAGGATTTATCTTAATTCTCGTTTCCCTATGACTATCCCCATTTTTACAACACTGTGCCCAAGGAAACTAGAGTTTAGGAATGTCCACTGACAATAATGCTATTAAGTAAAGCACAGAGAAACCACAGCATATCAAAAAACAACTTACTGAATTAAGTAGAGCAATAAAAAGTATAGATGAATTTTAGACTCATATTTTTAAAAAAGTACGCAAAGACTATGTCCCGTATAATATTATTTTTACCAAGCAGGAATATAGGGAAATAGAATAAAAGAGGGGCACATTGATAGATTCTTATCACTGGAAATAGTTCAGTACCTTCAATAGGCAGGTGTTTTTCATGATTCTATCATACTGTTATGCATATACCCTACCAGTGTACTAAATACTATTTTATATATATTAAATGTTATGTTAATAAAACAAATAAATAATACAAGTAGAAAAAAATACAAGTACCAGCAAAAAATTCTCTAACACAGCACTGAATATATAATATCCGATATTAACATCTGAATTAACACTAGTACTTAAGAATGAACACCAGGAGAGTGCTAGTTATAATGATCACGATATCAGTTAGACTCTCTGTTTCGGGTAGCTCCCAATTTATTTGGAGTGTTATTTTAATAACACAGAACTTTAAAAGAATAGTACACATAATGAGCATGATGCTAGGTATACACTTTACTCACCCATTGACACATAAAGTCTAATGCTCAGAACGCACATTACAATGACAGTTTCATCTCTCACAGGTCCTATCATAGCTTTTTCGTTTCTTAAATTACATTCTATCAGAAATCCTTTGGTCTCTTTTCATGCCATGTTTCTGTTTGAAAAAGAAGTTTCCTGAAAATACACATAAAAATAATCTTCCCCTAGGAAAAAAAAAAAAAAAAGACTGTTTCTGATATCCCCTTTTAAACATCCATCTCTGCCACTTTGATGATGAGATGGTGAAAGTTGAAGAGGTACATTCAGCAAGGTTGATTGATAACCCCTGATATGTTGAAGAAAGCATGAAGATGGGAACTCAAGTTTTACAGAGATAATTAAGCCACAACACAAATTACATAAGAGGGAAGGAGATGAAGAAGACACCAAATAGGAAGTCATTCAGGAAAATTAAATAGAGCATTATAACCCCAGGATAAAAATGTACCCTACTCAAAACATGTCCGTGATTAGAGGCCAGGGGCATTAAGTTAAACTGGATTTGTGTCACTTTAAGATGATCTATAGTAAGCAAAATCCAGGAATAAATTGCAAGGCTTAAAGATAAAATAACCCTATTTCTGGAGTAACAAAGAGAAGTAAAAGAAAAAAATCAGCATTAAACATGTTTTGGAAAGTAAGAACAATTACAAATGCTAGTGGCTTAAACTATATTATGAGAAGATCTTTATTTTTCCTGAAAGGTTAAGAGTAACCTGGAAAAGAGTGAGCATATTTATGCTAACGGGGTACAATTTGAGTGCTATTCCTCATACACATTCTATTTAGTACATAACATAATTTGGATCCCAACATTAATTTTAAAATGTGTGTGTGTCTGTGTGTGTGTGTGTGTGTGTGTTTTAAATGCCTGCTACGATGTATTGTGGTACAGTGGATATCTCTGGTTCCAAAAAAGGATCAAACAGTGTTTCAGTATCAATATCTTCCTGAACAAAGATTATTAAAGAATATCCCCAGGATTCCTGAGTTTACAGTCACTGAAGAAGAAATATTCCCTTATCTTTCAGTTGGTAGGAGCAGAAGATTACCCTCAGATATATGTTTTCAAAATTGATATTAAGAGACATGTTTTCCAGTCTGATCTGATAGAATTCATGGAAGCAGAGCTTATTATCAATTTTCTTTGAACAATAGAAAGTCTCTAGTTATTATTTTGAATTGAGCAAACTTACAGTTGCTTCCATGTGGTGCTAAAACTTGTTCATTCAAGCACAACTTCTGATTCTTTAACATTTAGTCCAATCCTCAGGGTTACAGTCTAAGCTTATTGAATCCCAGTCTGTCTTTTGATTCCATTCTTCTTTAAATTCTTTAGTATCTTCTCAAACTATTTCGTTTTATCATTCTTTTTTATTATTTTTATACATTAATGGGTTTTGCCATGCTGACAATCTTTCTTCATGCTGAGTTTGGTTGGTGAAAAATCCTATAAAAATAAAGTTACTTTCTCTCTCCTGCTGTTACCATTGACTTTTTTGAAATCATTATTATTTGCATCTTTGATTTATTTCTGTTTATAAAGGTTTTATAGCTATTTGTTTTAGATGAAAAATGTCTAGGTCTTTATTTTTTCTAGTTTTAAAATTTGAATAATTTTTTTATCACTCTGAGAATTTATTAATAGCAAGAATAGTTCTTCTACTTATGGAATTGAACTTTTTGGAAGGTTGTTTTTCCTTCATAGATTGACGGAATTTCATGACCCTGGCCTTGTGCCTCTTTTAACAGTAAAAACAGATCAAATATTTGGTTAAATAATTTGTCTTCAGAGTACACATATAAGTTTTTCTGGAGCTCAAAGTTTCAAATAAACTCAGCAAGGCAGGTAACTATACTGCAACCATATGGTTTGCCAAGATTTAGCTAGTTATGGCTTCAAAAACAAATCATTCTGGATTCTAAATTTATGTGATTAAGGGAATTATTTTGTTGTTGTTTGAGAGGTGAAGCTGGAAAAGAATTTTGGATTTTAAAGAAGATTGTCTTTGCCCAATAAAGAGATAGAATACATTTCTATTGCCTCTGACTGTCCTGGAGAAATGACCATGAGGGTCTATTTATTTACAATTTTAGCTCTCCTCAGAGTGATCCCGAATTCAGGTGCTGGGGTTCTCATGCACAAAATAATCCACAAATCATACTTCTACATTTCAAATATACCACTGATACTAAAAAATTAAACCCTACTATATCATCCAGCTTTAGGTTCAAAGTCTGTAAGTTTCAACTAATTTAGAGTATTTTCTCTAATGCTCAAAGGAAATTCTGTTATAGAATTGTATTTGCTAGGGTGGGGACAAAGGTAGTTTGAGACCCTAGTAGTTCCCAGAAGAATGTTCCTAAGCTTATCTTACTCAAAACCTAAGGCAACCAAAGAATAAGTAAGTCATTATGCTTGGGGCTCATACTCTATATTTCTGTTTCAAGGTAATCTTGTTTTTACTCAGAGTGATTTACCTCAATAATTCCCATAAGAATTGAAGGAGGAAGAGAAGGTAGCAGGAGGCATTTTTAAGAGAGAATATGACAATGACTTGAATACATTTTTAAACTACATGTGGTTCACATCCCAGAAGATGCATAAACACAACCCCGTAAGGCTATTCCACCACCTGTTGTCATTGTATTCATTTCTGATGGCTGCAACAAATCACACAAACTTAGTGGTTTCAAACAACACAAATTTATGATCTCTATTACTGGATTAAAGTCAGGCTGTTGGCAGATCTGGTTCCTTCTGGAAGCTCTAAAAGAGTATTAATTCCCTGCCCTTTCCAGGCTTTAAAAGTTGCCCACATTCCTTGGCTCAGAGCACCTTTCCAGCAATGACATTATTTGATCTCTGTTTCCATATGATGTCTCTCACATGACCACCAGGCAGAATATTATTCTTCTTTATAGTCCAACAGAATTCTTTTCACATATGCCACTGTTTAAGCACTTATTACGTTGTATGGCATATTAGGCTGTTCTCACGCTGCTAACGAAGACATACCTGAGACTGAGTAATTTGTAAATGAAAAGATTTTATTGGTTCACAGTTCAGCATGGCTGGGGAAGCTTCAAGAAACTTTCAATCATAATGGAAGGGTAAGCAAACACATCATTCTTCATATAGCGGCATCAAGAAGAAATGCCAAGCAAAAGGGAAAAGCCTCATATAAAACCATCATATTTCATGAGAACTCACTCACTATAATGAGAACAGCATGAGGGTAACCACCCCTATGATTAAATTACGTCCTACCAAGTCCCTCCCATGACACATGGGGGATTATGGGAGCTACAATTCAAGATGAGATTTGGATGGGGACACAGCAAAACCATACAATAAGGTAAATATATATTAGAAATAATCCTCAAGCTATGATGGGATTGTAACCTGTTAAACCTCTCATAAAGCTGAAAAATTGTAAGTTGAACCATACTTAGTGGGGCCCATCTGTATATATCTTCCTTTTGAAATAAACTCTTCAACGTCAGAGACAATGCTTAATTTCCTTTTGAATATCAATGCCTAGCACAATATCTATGATATAGTAGATGCTTAATAAATGTTTACAATAATTAACTACAATTATTTGTATCTGCCAAAATAAATTTTATAGCTGTGTGTGAAGGAAAGGTACATGCCATGAAGGATCAGTTCAAATTTTCTAAGGAGGAAGACCTCATCTGTTTTTGGTTACATGCATTGCGGTGCTTCAAGAGGAATGAAAGTGTTCTTCTGTAATCCAACTTCCAAAAAGAAAATAATAAAAATAGGCATCTCACTGCTCATCTATCTTTGTCTCACTTGTAATGTTGGTTCTATAGCTAAAAACAATACACTATTTAAATATTTCTGTATTTCATCTTTAGGTTTTTTTTTCCTAGCATCTTCTATAAAAAGAAGCAACAAATAAGCATGATATAGATGAACACTATTGGGCATTTGTCATTTAAAAAATGTAACTTTGAATGGTATTTCAAAGAATAAAATCAATCTGTAAGTATTGAGCTCTCTTGAGAATTAAAGAAACACATATAACAGGTTTTAGCATTCATATTGGAACTTATCTCTATATGTCTCTTAACTTATAACTCTATCATAGCATTTTCCTTTAGTTTGGAAAATACCTCACTGGGTCATTCACATAAGAAAATGTAAGAAGCAAGTTGCATCTTCTTTGACATTTATTGAGAATTCTCAGCTCAAATTTATGAAATGTGGGAGTTAGTGAAAGAAAAGACCTTTGTCAAACACTATTGCACTTTGATGAAGAAGTCAAGAGAAAATGGAAATTTATCTCCATCTCTTTGATCTTTTTAATCTATTCATGTCAAAATACTCTAACTAAGAAACTGTTGTCATTCTTTTTGTAATTCATTTATTTTGAAATTTAAGAGAAAATCTTTACATAACATAATTTATTTTTATTTCTGTAGTTCTCCTGAGAACAGTTTTACCTAATCAAAATAAATCCATAAATGAATTGGTCCCAGAATTACATTGATTGCTACTTGAATATACACAGAAAATATTACCACCCGTGTGAGGTGGTTCATGTCTATAATCTCAGAATTTTGAGAGGGTGAGGTGGGCAAATCACTTGAAGTCAGGAATTCGAGACCAGTCTGGCCAACATGGCAAAACCCAGTATCTACGAAAAATACTAAAACTACCTGGGTGTCATGGCCACAGCACAATCTCTTGAACACAGGAGACGGAGACTGCAGTGAGCAGAGGTTGCACTACTGCACTCCAACCCAGGCAACAGTTAGATCACGTCTCAATAAACAAATAGATAAGAAAATATTGAGACTGCTTTTTTTCTGAATTAATCTGGATATAGGGCAGTGATATGAAGCAATCAGGAAGAATATATTTTCAAATAAAACTACTTAAAACTTATACTGCTATCTTGAGAAATTAAAAATCTCTTTATAATGCAGTACTTTTTTCCATCTGACCATAATGAGGCAAATTGTATAAACTCAAAAATCCTCCCTCCACCTCTCATTTAGGATGTTAAGAGTGTCCTGCATCCTAATAGCACTTCCAAAAACAACTAAAACCACAAGTCTACAAGCGTCATTAACTTTGGTATATATCTGATTCTCCTCTTCAAATAAGATATAGTTTTCTTTCTTTAGCAAGTAATCCTCAGTCATCTACTGTATCTATAGCCTTATGTTTATTTATTTCAGAATTTAAACATCAGTAGATTCTTAGTTCATAGAATATAATACTCTGTTTTTTGATAGTGACACACCATACAGTTTATAGACGAATGTGAAAGTTTCTCCCCATGGAAACATAGGAATCTACATATAATTACTTGAAAAATGTAAATACTAAAAGTGTTCAATTTGCCAAACATATCTACAAGAGATAAGTAATTATTTAAATTTTCCAGTGAATATATAACACAGAGAATGACCAAAAATAGGAACATTTGAGAAAAAAGGAGTAATTATAATAAGCCAGCACTAAATGTGGAAGAAATTATTTCTACTTTTGAAATACATAGCAGTCAGCAAATCTGAAGCAGCCAAAGGTATTCCAGGGTACAGCACATTTACACTGAAAAGAATATACTTTCTTAGCATTGTATGGAACTGTAAGAAACAATTAGGGCTAAAAACAGTAGTAGAGCAAGATATAGAGTATCCAAAAGTTTATACCAGAGAAATTTAACTTGGAGTGATGTCAATAGGAAGAATGAGAATGTTTGCATTATTGCTTGAATAAGCAACCAATAGGTCATGAATTAATTCATAAAAAGTACTTCTGAGTTTGTACAATTTGTCAGGCACTATCTTTATTGCTGGGCTTGTAATGGTGAGCAAAAACTACGCTATCACTTTCTCATTCAGCTTGGTATTCAGAGAAACTAAATACTGAATTGGGGAAATAGCAAAAAAAGAGAGAGAGACAGATAGTGTGCAAGAAATATTTTAATTCAAATTCATGTGTTTGTTTATGAGCATATTCTAAGGAATATGATTAAAAATGGCGTGGCAGCTTCCATTTAGCTGAGATTTAAGGAATTATTAAGATTGAACCGTGTGATGGTGGGTTACGGGTAAAGGTATTTACAAGAGGCAGAGGAAGGTCATGCAAAGGTTCCCATGAATAGATGGACTATGTGACTTCTAGTTAAAGTGATCCCTGGCACAGAGAGTGAAGCAGACAATGATATAAGATGGTGCTGTGGCATCACCCTGAAGTGGATCTCTAGTCCCAGTTGAGAAAGAGCTACTCTGTATTCTAAGAGCAATTGGAAGCCATTCCTGTGTTTAAAGTAGAAATAGTATACATGATCACATTGACAATTTGAAAATATAGCTCAAACTCTAATGAGAGAGCTCAGAATGGATTTAGGAAATACTATTAAAAATGAAATTCAGTCCTATAAAGCATATCATAAAGGCAACCGCTGAGAATAGGAGAAGCATATATATTCAAGGGATACTTAAAAGAGAGAAACTGAGGGCTTAGTGAGAAATAGGCCACTAGGCATGAGGCAGAGGGAAGTGTCCAGAATGACTGGAAATATGGATCTGTGCCATTAATTGATATAGGAGACAGTGGGAAAAAACTGTCTATGAATTTTAGTATTTTTTTTTTAAATTTAAGGTGCATCTGAGCATCCAAATGGAGATGTCAAAAAGGTACTTTAATCAAAACAATATTTGCACATGTTATTGAATCAAATCATACAGAAGGGCATAAGTAATTGTTTCCAATTCTCTTATTTGCCTCTCCCAAGTAATCTCTTCTAAACATTTCTGGTTTTTGTGTTTTTATTTCATTAATTCTAGTGCTTAACCCATAACTTTGAAATAGAGCTCAGATTTCTCTCACTTGATTTATCAGCTTCAGTTAACATTTACTTACAACTGATAAAAGAGTAAATCTCATCTCAATGTTACTATTTATAGTTTTTACCTTCCTAACTCTTACCAGAGGCATGTTGTTGATTAAATATGATAAATTGTGCCATTTATTTTAGTTATTTGCATTTATAGCTCTACCCAAATTAGATACTGAGCTTTATTTATTATAACTAATTATATTTTATGTGCTTAGTTTTTCCCCAAAGATTCTTCTTATTGCCTGCTGCAGCATTTATTTGAAAACAGCCATTTTAGGTAAAAATAGAAGTGTATCATCTGAATAAACAAGCTACAAATGCATTTGCAGTTTTCATTAATAAGAAGTTTGGGATATGATATTATAGTTAGAGACATACATGTGGAGTATGCACAATCAAGCAAGATACATTTCCTTTTCATTTTTTGAATTATTTTTAGATAATTGTTAGAAGTCAAAAAAATATATTTTCAATATTGATGAAAGGTATAGCCCTGTTACAGAGTAAAACAAAACAAAACAGAATTCCACCAATAAAAATAGGCATGTGAATTTGAAAATAATGCTAAAATACTAACATCTTAGTGTGAAGAGTCAAATTCATTTATTCATTCAACAAATTTTTATGAACCAGAGACTATTCTAGATGCTAGAATTATGGTTTTAGGTTTTAATGGACTATTGAAAATAAAGAAATGCACATATTACCTTTTCTATAATTCTATTTTATTTTTTAATTTTTAAAAATTTTTTGTAGAGACAAGGTCTCACTACGTTGCCCAGGCTGGTCTTGAACTCTTGGTTGACCTCAAGGGATTCTCCCACCTCGACCTCCCAAAGTGCTGGGATTAAGTTTAATGGTTAAGATCTGTGGATATGATGGTAGAATGGTGAATTATGTTGCTCCAGGGTTAAAAAATAGTTATTTATTGCAAAAAATCCTTCTAAAATACAGGCAACAGAACAATAATAATGGTTTCAAAATATCTTTGCTTAAAAGTTGAATTTTATCCATGTCATTTTACTATTAGGCAGTTGTTTTTTAAGACTCTTGTTGTAGCATAGTTCACTACTTTATGACTATTGTGTGACCCTGAATAAGCTATCAAATTTCTCATGCATTAGCTTTCAATCTATAAAACAAGAACAACAATGATCCAACTTGCAAAATGTTTTTGTAATGGTGGCCACCAAATAATTACAATTCTCTTCCATGGCTCTTGGTAGGATTGTACATCCAAGTCCCCTTAAAGCTAATTGTGATTGTGTTTTCCTTTGGTCAATAAGAGATAAGTATACGTGCTGTGTGACACTTCTGTTTGAAAGTATGAAGAGTCTGTGTGTGAAAACCACACTCTCTTTTCATCTGCCATGATGGTAGCAGGTGTTCTAGATAGTGTTTGCTCTGATAGCTTGGATTTAAGTTGCAAGACAATGTGAAAACAGCCCCTGACCAAACAGCAGTGAACATGTAGAGAGTGGGAGAAATAAAGCCTTTTTTTTTTAAGTGAGTAAGATTTGAAGGTTTTTAACTAACACATACACAAAGTGTATGTGTGTGTGTTTACATATATATATATATAAACTCTTATATATATATAATTATCCTTTATGTATATATATATAAACACACACACACATATATACACACATACACTTTGTGTGTGTGTTAGTTTATATATATATATAAAGGATACATATGAATATATATTTCTATATTATATAAATAGCAATAAAATATTTTTAAGTAAGAGAATATAGAAAAATAGAATTATGGGACTGGGTATGATGCTCCTTTGAGCAATGTATTAGAATTTCCAATGGAATAAGCTTAAATTTTAATTAATTTTAGTAGAGTTCTAAATAATTTAAAAATATGATATTGTTTTTAAAATATGGTGTATATACTTATACAAATAAATGCATAGAAATATTTTTACATATAATATCTCAATGTATATTCACATATTTGGGGTGGTTTTGATAAAACCCATTTCAGTGTGAAGGAAAATGTAAAGTTATTGAGGTGTCTTTTAGCATTATGATTTTATGAAGTTTATTTTTCAGCTACTTGGCATTTAAAATAGTAATAAAACAGGTACATGCTATTTGATGAACTGAAAAATGTTCAATATGTACCACTTTTTATATATAACAGAAATCATGTTCAAATAATTATGGAATTTTATCTGCTCTGATGATTTATGGACCTGTTTCTCCATCTGATGGTACTCTTTATCATTTTGTCAGAAGACAACCCATTGCTATAAGTTGAGTAAATAAATACACGAGTCCAATATCCAGGTAATCAGAATAAATAATAGTGATAATATGGACATGTTACATAAACTTTATTCTTAAAATGCTTTGCCATTTTATTGTAAATTCAGAGACAGAAAGAGAAAGACAGACTATATACACATAAATATGGCTGTAAGATGAATAAGAAATGACCTTTGTCTTCAGGAAGCTAAAATGTCATAAGGAGGGAGAAATAATTACTCACATGAATGAGCTAGATAATACTGCATTGATAAAATGTATAGTAAGAATTTCAAAAGTCAGAAAGAAGAGTTCAGAGAATGAGGGAACTTCCTTTACAACAGTCGCTTTTCTGCCTTGGGACCTAGCAACTCGTATCATTTAGGATGAGTAGCTGAATCCGCACTCAGACTCTCAGAGCAAAGCATTTCAAGTGTTCCTTTTAATGGAAAATAGGAAACATTATGTTTCTTACTAAATGTGTCATTTATTATAAAATCATTTAAAATATAAAAATCTGGAAATAAATGTTAGAAAAGATAAAAGTGTACATTTGAGTACAAAAATTATAAATGAAATATGTGACCAACAACATGACTTCATCCACATACCGAGGAGAATATGACCAATTAAAAAGTACATCTAGTCTCCAGAAACCGGAAATTCCTTCAGGTAAATTCACAAACAAAAGCTTAACCTGAGACCTTTGGGATGATGGTGATTGATGACTGTGATTCAAGACATTAATCACTAATATAGCAACATTTGGCCATTAGGCACTTTTACAAATTTTGAATAAATAATGAAAGATAATTGAGGATAATTTCCATATGAGAAACCACAAAATCCTACCAGCCTTAATTTATAAACAGTATAATTTGGACTCAGTTATAAGCTATTATACTCAATCATTCTACTAGACAATTTTAGCAATTTTTGCAGCAATTTATATGATTAGTCAAAATAGAATTTGTATTTCTTTTCAAGTTACATGGAATGTGTTACCTTCAAGATATAACAAGAAAAAAATCTGAAACTAGACATGGGAGTTTTAAAACTAAATCGTCAGTTAGAACATGCTATTGTGTATTGCCTTCAAGATAGCATTTATGGAATTCCAATAAAAATAAAGTTGAATGCAAAATTACTAGAGTGATAAACCTCCATTATCCCTAGTAATGGCCTCCACACTCTGTATATCATCAATTTATTTAATCTGAAACTGAATCATAGGACCTAAAATACTTCAATATCAAGTATAACAGAGGGTAGAATTTCATCACCCCCAAAACTAGAGTGTCTACAAGTAAAACTGAGAATTGAACTTTTGTAGAAGTTGTATATGTATATTTTGTATATGGCAGTAATGTTGGGACTGCAGAGTGAAAGGAGAAATAAGAAAATGTAAACTGTATTCTTTCTTATTTTTTATCAACCAAAGTGAAGATTTGTTTAGCTTGATTTGTAAATTTGATTCAACCTAATTAACATAAAATATTATGGAGGATGTATCATTATAGCTCAAAACTCCAAAAAGCAGATGTTTTAATTTTATTAGATTTTACACTTGAATATCAATCTTTTAAAATTACTTTTTAAAATTATAAAACCATCTTTTAAAAATATTTAATCAATTTTAATATAAATCAGCCTCATAGTTTTAAGACTATTATGTGAAAAAAGTTCACATAATAGTTCACCTCATATTTATGAGCTCGGTGTATAAACCAGAGGTAGAAATAGATTTGGAGAAGGAAATTTTAATTTAATAAAATTCCTCTACATTTGGTGAGAGGCTAAGGTTCAATATCAGCAGTAAAAATGTCCCATCTCAACCCCTACTTTGTTTGTTTTAGGTTGTATTCTTTATTCCCTATTCTTAATTTCCCTATCTACCGTGGTCAATCTCTTAATAAAAGTAGAAAAAATAGGAAAAAGAAATAACCAATGTGGGAATTAAAGATTAATTTATTCAATACATTATGCATATATTTACACACCTACTATGTGTTAGTGTTCTAAACACAACCAATCAAACATGAACAACAACATCTAAAATTACTCTGGAGCTTACATTCCAATAAAAATAACATATGGCTTCCGGCTCCATCCCTGAATTAGCCTCAGCAAACTAATGCAGGAACAGAAAACTGAACATCCCATGTTCTCACTTACAAGTGGGAGCTGAACAATGAGAAAAAATGGACACAGGGAAGGGAACAATACACACTGGGGCCTGTTGTGGAGTAGGGTGGAGAGAGCGAGAGCATTAGGTAAAATAGTTAATTCATGCTGGGCTTAATACCTGGGTGATGGGTTGATAAGTGCAGCAAACCACGATGGCTCAAGTTTACCTAGGTAACAAACTTGCACATCCTGCACATGTACCCCAGAACTTCAAATTAAAATTAAAACCTAAAATTTAAAAACATATGACTAAAGACCTGAAGCAAAGGAGTAGATGAGACATGCTGATATCTTAATGAAGAGCATTCCATTCA
The DNA here is from genome assembly GCF_000951045.1 of Mandrillus leucophaeus. NCBI lineage: Eukaryota > Metazoa > Chordata > Mammalia > Primates > Cercopithecidae > Mandrillus > Mandrillus leucophaeus. Next base: position 200,392 of record NW_012100532.1, on the reverse strand, counting down.
AAACAAATGGGAAATACAGAGCCCTTAAGACAGAAACCTGCTTGCTGCTTCTGATGAAGAGTGAAGTCATTTCAGTAATGGAATGAGCAAAAGGAGAACAAGGAGAACACTAGGAAATTACGACAGAGGTAACTAGTTGGGGAAAGGAGGACAGATCATGTGGGTTATAGCTACTTTTTAAAAAGTTTTCAAATCATTTGGCATTCCTCTATTTAGAGTTGGCATCTGTCTTTTCTTTTATGAATATAAGTCGGCTTGTAACTCTTTGGGCTAATAAAGTGCAGTGAAAATCACAGTAAATTACTCCTTAGAGTAAGCCATAAAAAGTTATGAAGCCTTCTGCTTCTCTTGAAATGTTCATTCTCTGGGGGTTTATCCTTTGTGTATCCCAACCACTTGCTATAAGAAACCCAAATCACATGGAGAGGCCACATGAAGAGGCTCTGACAATCCTAGCAAACCCTAGGCTTTTAGTTTTCTCAGCCTAGGTGCCAGATATGTAAGTGAAGAAATGTTCAAATAAATTGAGGTTTCAACCATTTATGTCACGCTGAGTCATTTGGGTCTTCCCAGATGAGGTTTCAGACATCATATAACAGAAATAGCCATTCCCTCTGTGCCCTCTCCAAATTCCTGAATTACAGAAACCTTAAGCATAACAAAATGACCACTTTTTCACATTGCTAGGTTTTGGGGTGGTCTCCGTGAGGAAACTGAATTCAGTACTCACATTGGAATTCTGCCATAATAAAAACCTAAAATATGTGGCTTTGGCTTACAGATAAAATGTCAAATTTTGGAGTTGAAATAGTCTTAAGGGGACAGTATGTAGAAGCCTGACAGGCCTTAAGGAAGACGTTTCAATAAGTTAAAGTAAAGAAAGTGTTATTCGATGCTAAAGAAAAGTTGACGTTATATAGTAGTAAAAGTTTAGGAAAACTGCCATCTTTGGTGTCATGGAAAATAGAAAATGTACCTAACAAAATGGATCTTAATGCAACAGATCTGGCTAAAGAGATTTTTGGCAGATTATAGACAGTGCCAAGTGGCTTCTTTGAACTTTGTTTTGTAAGATGTGTGTCATAGTCAGTTTGGGCTGGTATAACAAAATCACCATAGAGAGAGTGACTTTAAAAAAACAATGTATTTCTTACAATTCTGGAGGCTGGGAAGTCCAAGACCAAGGAGCCAGCAGATCCACTGTCTGGAGAGAACCTGCCTCCTGGTTTGCAGAATGTCATCTTTTCATTGTATCCTTCCATGGTAGCGAGCAGATAGAACAAGCAAGCTCACATGCCTCTTATGAGAATACTAATCATGAGGGCTTTACCCTCACAGCATGCAGACAAAATCACCTCCACATCCTGCACCTCCTAATACCACCACATTGGGGGATAGAAATTTAACATATGAATTTTGTAGGAACGCAAACATTCAGTCCATAACTGTGAATATAAAGCGTTAGCTAAGAATGATTTATTCAATTTTCAAGCAAAATTTAAAAGGAATGTAAAAAGGCCAAGTGTTTCTGGATTTAAAATAAAACTATTTCTCATAATGTTAAGAAAGCATCATCTTGGTCTCAGAGTGAAGATAAAGCTAAGAATACAACTCTAAGGTCTTTGTTAAAATGCCAGGATGGTTTCACGTGGAGCCTCACAGATTCACTCAGCTCAGGCAGTCAAATGCCTTTTAAAGATATTAAGGATATGCCTCACGTATCCTTAACATGAAACAATGAAGATTCTAAAAATTATAAAGAGTGTTGTCCTACTGCAACTCCATAAGAAACCTAAAGTTGAGAATAACTCATTTCAAAAGGATTTGTGGGAGTGATTTTTGTCTAATACAGTGGATTACAACTCAGTAAGTACTGAACCCACAGAAAAAAACACAATATGCCACCTTGGGCTGAAAACGACAGGCAGTACAAAATCCAAAGAGGAACTTGGACTCTCAAATTTCTATAAGTAGAAGAAAATTAAGAAAACTACATAGCTAAAAAGGACTAAGCAAGAATGACTTAGAACAGAGAGGATCTCAGGGGATCCAGTCAAGATCTGGGGAGAATCAGTCCTAGAGAATCTTACTGGGCCCATAATCAAGGAAATGGCATGTACCTAACTGAATTTCAAAAATGCTGTGGGTCCATGTTTGCTAAGTGCCTCCCTTCTCTTTTCTTTTTGAATAGAAGTTTCTGTTGCACTATACTATGCCTGTTCATCCACATTTACTGGGTAACTGTAGGGTGGGCTAAAAGGATTTCAGATTGGCAAAAATTTACCCAAGGAATTGACCCTGAGGTAATTCCTGTACTTCCTGATCTGATTTAAATTATGAGATTCTAGACCTGAAGCCTGAGCCTGATGCCAAAGTGGAATAAAGCTTTTGGTAGGCCTTTGAACATTTTAAATTTATTTCTCATGTGAGAAAAATATAAATACTTTGTAGCCAGAGTACAGATTATGCAATGAGAATTAACCCGGAGTGATGGCATGTGCCTGTAGTCCCAGCTACTCAGGAAGCTGAGGCAGGAGACTCACTTGAACCCAGGAGCCGGAGGTTGCAGTGAGCCAAGATCACACCATTGCACTCCAGGCTGGTCAACAGAGTGAGACTCGGTCTCAAACAAAAAAAAAAAAAAGTTGACATTCTTCTTGTTGAGAAGTGCTCTTTCTGTCCCTTCCTCTTGAATAGATGCTGGCATGTGTCTGCTTTGACCAATAGAATATGAAGAAAATGATGCACTATTTCTTCCAAAGCTAAGTCATAAAAGAAATGTAACTTGTCCCTGGAGTTTTTTGGTGTGCTCACTTCTAGATGATTCCTTTAGGTACACTTCCACTTACAAACTCGTTACCATGCTTCAGGGAGCACAAGCTACATGGTCAGGCCATATGCAGGGGCTCTGGTAAACAACGCAAGCTGAGCCCAACTGTTAAGTCAACCAAACCCAGATACTAGAAATGTGGATTAAAATTCTTCTAAATAATTCCACACATCTGTGGTGACACCAACTATGTAAGTATTCCCAGCTAAGTCTGCAAACATTGAGAAACAGAGATAAATTATCCCCACTGTGCCCTGATTGGATTTCTATATCAAAGAATATGAAGTTGTTTTGTTTTAGACCACTAACCTTTGGGAATATTTGTTAAACAGCAACATTGGGCAGTCGGCATGAAAGCTTTAGCTTTAACTACGATTGAGAAGGTAAAGCACTGAAATGTTTTAAACAAAGATACATGATCTGGCTTAATATATTTTGAGACATCATTTATCTATGAAAGATGTATCTATTTAAAAAAATCAGTAATTTATCTACTAAAAAATAAGTATTATCAGTGTTGTTTTATATATGCATTTTATAACATATATTTTATAACCAAGTCTTGAGTCAAAATATAAAGCCAAAGTCCTGAACCCACTTGTTGTTACAGAACAGTAAGAACTGGATTTTGAACATTAAAAAGATCAAGTTATTCCACTAAATATCCTTAATCTACTAACCCAGATCCCATTTCTATCTGCAGAAATAGTCAATTTTTATGGAAATAAGAGGATTTCGTGAACATGAGACCTTCTAAGGTGGTAGCTGGGCTGGCAGGCTAGGAAGGAGAAGGGATAGGGGAGTTGAGTGAATGTCCCAGAGGTAACAGCACCAGACTACTCTCCAGCAGGCTATGAGATGGGTGGACAGGCCTAGGAAGTTCCTACTCTGGTCTCCTGCAAAATGCAGTTGTGTTTTTGGAGACTCCTGAGTTTTGCACTACCAGTGTTACTGCAGGTAACTTTGGTAGAGTTAGGTGTAAAGAGGCATATAGGTCCCCAAAGACATTGGAATAAGTCTTGAATAACAACGACATTGGTTACTATAAATAAAGTGGGTATGGGGCACTCGGAATGGGTACAGGGTATTTGCTGTTTCACAGAGAACAGCAAACTGTTTCCATCTTCTTCATGAACAATTAAATAAAGGGATCAACTTTTTAACAATTGAGCAACATATTAGACATGGGTGTTAAGCATTAGACTCAATATGCCTATAACATAATTTTAAAGCAATATATTGTCAATTGATCTGTCTTCAAAGGTAATGACTTGAGAAAGAAGAAGATGATAATACGAGGGCAACACAGTTGTAATGAAATATCAAACGCTGATATACTAGAGAGTGAGTGATTTCATACTACTTACACCACCTTTAATGAAGCCTTAGAAAAAAGAAGTAATTCAACAAAGAGTTTCATTTAAAGGAAATGTCAAATTTAAGAAATCAATTTCCCATATGAAAGGTGAAAGAAAATACAATTTCTTTTTCTTATTCCTGGGAAGTAAAATATGTTCCTGTTTAAATCTCAGCCTTCAGAGTTTAACAGTATTAGATTGCTTTCCCTTCTCTGTTGTGTGCAACCCAGGATAGAATATTACCTCTGTGTGTCTAAGCATGGATAGAAAGTGAAAACAGCTAGACAGTCAAAGGCAGTTCAGAACTTATTGCATATTTGATAACCATTCATCAGTTTTCAATTTCAGCTGTTTGCCTCTTCAGAAACTTTTCTTAAATAAGACCTCTCATCTCATAGCCTTCATTACACACAATATCTTCTATGTTTGTAACACTATTAACAAGCATTTATAGAAAGCCCTTACTCTGTTCCAGTGAAATGCTGAGTTACATGTAATATTTCATTTGTAGATGCCTGTTAATTCTCTTAAGTATGTATTATTGTCTCTATTTTGTAGATGAGGAAAGTAAGCACAGAGAGGTGAAAAAATTTTCTCCAACATTTCAACACAGAAAATCTGTCTACAGTATTTAAGAAAGAATGTTTTCTTAAATACTTATGGCCCTATTGAGCTCACATTTAACTGTGCTTTTACATATATGTGTTTCTACATTATATGATCATATGTGCGTGAAGTGTGACAACTTATGCCACTAAGAATTTTTGTTCATTCAAAACATAGAGCAAGAATAAAGAATTAAGTCCAGTGTTACATATCTAATCAAAATTATTAGAAACCATGAATTAATCATTTCAATCATAATAAAGAAACTTTAAGAAAAGGGAAACATAATCTAGTATTTCCAATTAAATGTCTTTAATATTAGAATTTATTATTTTTTATGTAGAGACCAACTTTACCTTTTGAAAGGACACTCTCTGAAGAAGGAGAGTGACTTTCATGGATGGGTCTGAAATAAATTTCAAAAAGGATACAAGAAAATAAATAGAGAAAGGCTGAAGAACATGCTTGGTGAGTTCTACACTATGCCACTCGGAGACCCTGGGGCCCCAGATTGCAACAAGGCAGTCAGCAGGCATTGTGGGTAGGCTGAGAAGGACTCTGAACTTGCCCCTACCCTTATAGGTCTCTTTCAACTATTTTATATTTTAAAGGGAGGTGACCCTGTGGCCAGGGAAGAAAGAGCTGTGAGTGTGAAGGTATAATTCTACTAGTTACTCTGAAAGTAGAATAACCATCTAGTCAAGGGTTACAATTTATGAAAGAATGGAACATCCCTCAATCTGAAAGCTTGCTCTCAACACACAGACTCTTTCAGGAGTATCTGAGAAGGGAACAATATATAATCACCAGGCTACAATTTGACAAGAGATCAGGTATTCTGGGAATCTGCACCTACTGTCAGTCAGGGTCCCTCTAGAATAAAGCTCCTAATACCCACCCCTTCTTCTGGAAACGGAGAAAGGTGGTTATATCACCTGTGATTTCACTCTTCACTGAAAAACTTAGTAGTTGGCATCTGACAATTTCTCAAGATCCAAGTCCACAATTAAATTATCTTTCAAAATATTAAGCAATAAAAGCTTTGTACCTTTTTAAAGAAATGATTTTTAAAAATATAATTGTAGTCCTGGTGACAGGGAATAAAAAGAAAAGTAACTTCCTCATTCTTATCAGTAGTGAGGTCAAATTATCAACAAAGTGCTTTTATTATACCTACTGCAATTTACATTGTTTTCAAAGTTCACTTGGATGGAACATGCACAGTTAAGGTCTTTTCCAGAGTCATTTAAAGAAAAACCTGAAACATAATGTTAAACTAATTAGTCATATTTTAAGATGAGCAGGTTCATGATGATCCTAAATGCCTTTGATTCTTTTTTGAGAGGTAAGTGGGTGTTAAATTATACTTGAAATTACTTCTAACAAAAGAAATATTTTATTAAAAATCTTTTAAAATTGTGATATATTCTCATATTTAAATTTCATGAAAGAAAAATCTTACAAAGAATAACTTAGACCAGTCACAGTGACTCACACCTTAATCCCAACACTTTGGGAGGCCGAGGCGGGAGCGTTGCTTGAGCCCGTGAATTTGAGACCAGTCTGAGTAACATAGTGAGACCTCGTATCTAAAAATAAAAAAATTAAAAATTTAGCTGAATGTGGTGGCGTGTGCCTATGGTGCGGTCTTGGGGTTGGTGGGGGAGGTGAAGTGTTGAGATGGGAGGATGGTACTGAGGCCAGGAGGTCGAGACTGTAGTCAGATGATGTGACTGTGCCACTGTACTCTGGTATGGGTGAAAGGCTGACAAGCACAACCCTGTCTCAAAAAAAATAAACAGAAACTTTTTGTAGCTAAAGGGAAATACAACATTTTAAGGCAAATCATCTTGAGACTGACAGGATTGGGGAAAAAAAACGGACATATTTTTCAAGCCAAGTCTTGTTCATAAGGAGTATAATGGAAATCCTATTGTCATAGAATTTGCAACTCATTGTTTTCTTCTTTAATTGTGTTTCCTCCTAAGCCTTTTAAAATAAATAAATAAATAAATATCTATTCAATTAACTGATGTCTTTTCTCTAGATTTTGCTTGGAGGTCTAGAGTTTAATGGGGCAATAAATGACTGGCATTAATCAAACAATAAATAATTGTGGATTTTATATAGTCCACTCTTAGCAATCAGATTTTTATATCATTTTGCCTCTTTCCCACAAATTCATTTCTACCTAACAGTGATATTTATTTTGTGCTCCAACTTGAGGTTTAAGAGACAGGAAGACAGAATGCCTTTCAATCAGTGGTTTGCAGTGTATATCGGGGAAAACGTTTTGAAGGAAAAAAAGCCCTCTTCTCTGTTATCACTAAAATAGGGATAGAGAAGAGAAATGTGATTCTATAATACATTCAAAGGAGTTTGCTACTAGGTGCATTATTTCTGTTATTGTCAATTGCACAAAAACTCTGCAAGGTATATATTAAATTTTGTTTATGTAAATGATAAAGATGATGATCTTAGAGAGATGAAGTAATTTGCTTAAAATCACAGTGATTTTTCACGGAAAAGATCTGACTTGAACCAGGGTAGATCTCACCCTAATCATGTAGCTCTGCTGTGCTTGTCTTCATTGAAGCAGTGTATGATCAAATTCCTGTAAACGTGGAGTCAGAGGCAGAACCTATGCCTGTGCCCTTAAGGGACTAGGTATAGAAACTTCCAAGGGTCAGGCTTTGTGATTGGCAGCAATTCAAAATACTACACCTGGCTTAAATTTAACTTAAAAAAAGAAGAAACATGTGAATAAGATAACCACAGAGCTTTATTGTTTCAATAGTCTGATAAATGCTAAAGGAATGAGTTTGATGTTTTGTACATATGTGTGGCAAAAAGATCTTCACAGGAACATGAGTAAGAATGCTTTCAATGCAGACCGCTTTAAGAAAGAATGGGGCCGGGCACGGTGGCTCAAGCCTGTAATCCCAGCACTTTGGGAGGCCGAGATGGGCAGATCACGAGGTCAGGAGATCGAGACCATCCTGGCTAACACGGTGAAACCCTGTCTCTACTAAAAAAGTACAAAACACTAGCTGGGCATGGTGGCAGGCGCCTGTAGTCCCAGCTACTTGGGAGGCTGAGGCAGCAGAATGGCATAAACCTGGGAGGCGAAGCTTGCAGTGAGCTGAGATCCGGCCACTGCACTCCAGCCTGGGCAACAGAGCGAGCCTCTGTCTCAAAAAAAAAAAAAAAAAGAAAGAAAGAATGGGTTTGGTTCTCTCAGAATCTATTGGAAGATCACACCTCCACATTGATTTATGACTTACTAATAATGACATGAAGCTTAACATTGTGCTTATAAATTAAAATTAATACAGATATAGTTTGTAGTGAAGTATTATGATTAAGAGATCTCACAGGCTTTGCAATCAGGAAAGCCAGGGTTCAAATCTCAGCTTTTAACTTATTAGTGATCTTGAGCAGTTAACTTCCTTGTATGTCTTTCCCCATTTGTATATTTGGGGAATTACTAGCCATTCCACAGTGGGAATTTTTGTGCAGACTTAATGATATATAAAAAAACCTAGTTCATACCTGCAAGATCTACACCTGTGACTTTGCAAAGTGCACCCCTGTGACTGCTTTCACTGGTTGTTGAGTGTCTGTGGCTTTTCCAAGTGCAGAGGTCAAGCTTCCAGTGGATCTGGAGGGTCGTGGCCCCCTTCTCACAGCTCCACTAGACAATGCTTCACTGAGGACTCTGTGTGGGGGCTCTAACCCCACATTTCCCCTTGGCATTGCCCTACTAAATGTTCTCTGTGAGGACTCTGCCCCTGCAGTAGGCTTCTGCCTGGACCCTCAGGTTCTTCCATACATTCACTGAAATTTAAGTGGAGGGTCCTAAGCCTCAACTCACTCAGACTTAAAATCATATGGAAGCAACCAAGACTTATGGTTTGCATTCTGCAAAGTGGCAACTCGAGCTGTAACTGGACCCCTTTGAGCTCTGAGTGGAGCTGGAGCAGCTCGGATGTGGGAAGCAGTGTCCAGAGGTAGGCAGGGCAATGGGACCCTGGGCCTGGCCCACCAAACCATTCTTCCCTCCTAGGTCTCAAGGCCTGTGATGAGAGAGGCAGCCTGGAAGATTTCAGAAATGCCTTCGAGGTCCTTTTCTCATTGTCTTTGTTATTAGCACATAGCTCTTTTTCAGTTATGCAAATCTCTCTAGGAAGTGGTTATTCCACAGCCTGCTTTAATTTATCTCTAAAAAATGCTTTTACTTTCTCTGTCACATAAACAGGCTGCACATTATTCAAACTTTTATGCTCTGCTTCCTGTAAAAGATATAAATTGCAGTTTTGTCATTTATTTGCTCCCGTATCTGAGCATAGGTTGTTAGAAGCAGCCAGGTGACAGCTTGAAGGCTTTGATGCTTAGTAATTTCTTCCACCAGATACTCTAAATTATCACTCTCAAGTTCAACTTTCCACAGATTCCTAGGGCATAAACATAATGCAGCCAAGTTTTTTTTTTTACTAAGGTATAACAAATGTAATCTTTGCTCTAGTTCTCAATAAGTTTCTCATTTCCATCTGAGACATTGTCAGCCTAGACTTTACTGCCCATATCACTGTCAACGTTTTGGTCAAAACCATTTAACCAGTCTTTAAGAAGTTTCAAACTTTCCTCCATCTTCCTGTCTTTTTTGAGCCCTCCAAACTCTTCCAAACTTTGCATATTACCAAGTTCCAAAGTCACTTCGACGGTATGTTTATACCTAGTATGTTTATAGCAATGTCCCACTGCTTGGTACCAATTTTCTGTATTAGGCCATTCTTGCATTCCTATAAAGAAGTATTTGAGACTGAAAAATTTATAAAGAAAAAAGGTTTAATGAGCTTATTGTTCTGCAGACTGTCCAAGAAGCATAACATAGGCATCTGATTCTGAGGAGGCTTCAGGAAGCTTACGATCATAGTAGAAGGTGAAGAGCAAGAAGACATCTCACATGACAGAAACAGGACCAAGAGAGAAATAGTTTGGAGGGGAAATACCACATACTTTTAAACAACCAGATCTCATTAGAACTCACTCACTATCACCAGAACAGCACCAAGGAGATGGTGATAAACCATTCATGAGAAATCCATCCCCATGATCCAGTCACCTTCCACCAGGCCACACATCCAACATTGGAGATTACAATTCAACATCAGATTTGAGTGGGACAAATATAAAAACTATATCACTCAGGTACATATTTTAGGCATAATTAGAACTTGAGAGAATTAAGCACGTTGGCTGAACTCATGAGAAACTCATAGAACTGGTGCATATTATTAATCACTATCTTACAAATCTCTGATTATACACACACACAAAAACACACACTTTGAAAGCTTTGTTGGCACTAGTAGTTTTTGTTTGTTTGTTTGTTTGTTTTTGGTTTTTGAAATGGATTCTCACTCTGTGGCCCAGACTGGAGTGCAGTGGTGCGATCTCTGCTCACTGCAAGCTCTGTCTCCCAGGTTCACACCATTATTCTGCCTCAGCCTCCCGAATAGCTGGGACCACAGGTGCCCTCCACCACACCTGGCTAATTTTGTTTTTGTATTTTTAGTAGAGACGGAGTTTCACCATGTTAGCCAGGATGGTCTCGATCTCCTGACCTCGTGATCCACCCACCTTGGCCTCCCAAAGTGCTGGAATTATAGGCATGAGCCACAGCGCCCTGCCTAGTAGTTTTTTGAAGGTTCTATTTTCATTTTCTACAAAGCAGTTTCCTACTTCTTAGAAGAAGAAATAATTTCAGAAACAAATTTCTTTTGGAAATACAAAAACTGCAAAAACTGTGTAAAACTATTTAATTTCTTTTTTTTTCAGAAGCATTAGAAAGATTAACCAGAAGATTAGAAGGATTACAGAGGGACAAAATAGATAGAAGTTGACATTTTATTAAATTTGAACTTTTGTTTATTTCATGATTTGATTCTTATACCTCCATGGTATCTTTACTATGTCAAGTGCTTAAGCAAGCTCTTGTGTATAGGAAAAACAAAAGTTTCCAGAAAGATTCCAGAATAGGAAGGAGGTAAATATGTCAAAAACTAAATGAATAAAAGGGCTGGATACACTGGAGGAAAAATGAGAAACTAGAGGCCAGACTAAGAATAAAAACCACAGTATAGGAGTAAAGAGACATAAAAGGTAACCAGATTGAAGATTTTAATGAGACTTTTTAGTTTAACATCCTGGCTGATTCTCCACTTAATGGATAAAGCAAAGCCTGCAGATAAAGTCATCGAGTTATAGAGGAAATGGAAATTCATGGATTCAGGAACAAGGAATGACTTGGGACTCACAGTGTCAGAGGCTGAAAATACTACTGTGGATATTCTGTTGTCACTGACAGAAAATGAGGATGAAAGAAATATTTAAAATAACGTGTACAAGCCCTTGACAAAGATGAGAGAGTGTCTTACATGTCAGTAGATGGCCCCAGTGTGAAAGATACTACCAGAAGTACAAGACAGAGGAATCAAAAGAAAAGTCATTGTCTTAATTTAAAATGCTGATGATCTATAAACAATAGTTTGAATCAAAGAGCTATTTTCCCCTCTCATTTTTGCCCCATTGACAGAAAGAATGAGAAGTTTTCTCTCCATCCATCCAGTTGGAGGATCCATGAGGGTTGCTGGGCTAGTCAGGCAATGTAGTAGGTTAAATAATGCACAGAGATACAGAGAAGAGAATATCATGTGAATGAAGATGGAGGCAGAGATTTAAGTGATGTATCTACCAGCCAAGGAATGGCCAGAATTGTTGGCAACCACCAGAAGCTGGGAATAGGAAAAGTCTCCTGCAGAGGATCCAGAAGGGACCTATCCTGCTGGAATCATGATTTCAGAATTTTGGCCTCCTAATCTGTGAAAGAATTAAATTCTGTTCATTTAAAACACTGTGTAATAATTTGTTGCAGCAGCCCTAATGAGTGAAAAAGAAAAAGAAAAGAAAAAAAGAAAAAAAAACTAAATTTTCAGCTAGCAAGATGAAGTAATGGAAATGCTTAAAGATAGGCATCATAGTTAACAGAGACATGGACAATGATAGGCTACTTGGCCTGAGAAAGGCAGGAACTAATTTGTCTGAGTAATAATGATAAAGAGGGAGGTAACAGTAAGAAAGATGTTTTGACTTAGATGAGCAATTGTTCACAAAGAGAAATGAGGAGCTGAGAAAAATAAAGAGCATGCATCCAGAAGTGGTGCCTCATAACTGTAATCCCAGCACTTTGGGAGGCCGAGGAGGGCAGACCACCTGAGGTCAGGAGTTTGAGACCAGACTGGCCAACATGGCAAAACCCCATCTCTACTAAAAATACAAAAAGGCGCTGGGCATGGAAGTGGGCGCCTGTAATCCCAGCTACTTGGGAGGCTGAGGAATGATGATTGTTTGAACCTGGGAGGCAGAAGTTGCAGTGAGCCGAGATTGTGCCACTGCACTCCAGGCTGGGTGATAGAGTGAGTCTCTGTCTCCAAAATAAATAAATAAATA
>NW_012100532.1:181425-182609 GCF_000951045.1 Mandrillus leucophaeus | reverse complement strand
TTTTCCTTGACAGTTAAAAAAATTTTGTAGTTGTGGTTTGCAAACTGGCTTCTATTTATATGTGTAGGTGTGCATTTGTTTATACAATCTGTGAAGTAATAAATATAAATTTTATTATTTTAAAAATTGTTTCAATCACTTATGTTTAGCACTGCTTTAAACTATCCCTGGTAAAAGATAGTTTTTCCTTAATTTCAAGTCCATTGTGGACCAATACTTTTATAAAAAACTTTTTAATCCTAATTACTGACAATATACAATTTTAGAGAACGAAATTCTCTAAATCCTAAAAATTCAATCCCATTATTTTGCTATTAGAGTCAATAGATATAAAATTGCTATACAAACATTCTAGAAGTGTTTAAAGGACAAAGCTCCACTTGTTTTTTTTTTTTAAATTTTTTTATCTAATTTTTTATATTTATTTATTTATTTATTTTTGAGACGGAGTCTCCCTCTGTCCCCCAGGCTGGAGTGCAGTGGCACGATCTCCGCTCACTGCAAGCTCCACCGCCTCTCCGGTTCACGCCATTCTCCTGCCTGAGCCTCCCGAGTAGCTGGGACTACAGGCGCCCGCCATTTATGTTGTATATGTTTATTATATACATGTTATGTTTTGCTTGAGCATACAATGTGTAATGATCAAATCAGAGTAACTGGGATATCAATTACCTCAAGCATTTATCACTTATTTGTGTTAAGAACATTCCGAGGCCGGGCGCTGCGGCTCACGCCTGTAATGCCGGCACTTTGGGAGGCAGAGATGGGCAGATCACGAGGTCAGGAATTCCAGATCATCCTGGCCAACATGGTGAAATCCTGTTTCTACCAAAAATACAAAAATTAGCTTGGTGTGGTGAAATATGCCCGTAGTCCCAGCTACTCAGGAGGCTGGTGGGAGAATCTCTTGAATCCTGGAGGCAGAGGCTGAAGTAAGCCAAGCTTATGCCACTGCACTCCAGCCTGGCAACAGAGCGAGACCCGTCTCAAAAAAAAAAAAGAAAGAAAGAAAAATTCCGCATTTTCTTTTTTAGCTATTTTGAAATATACAAAATTTTATCGTTAACTATTGTTACCCTATTGTGCTAGTGAATACTGGATCTTATTCCTTCTATCTAACCGTATTTTTGAACCCACTAGCCAATATCTTTTTTTTTTTTTTATACTTTAAGTTCTAGGGTACA
>NW_012100532.1:176432-179020 GCF_000951045.1 Mandrillus leucophaeus | reverse complement strand
TTCCACAGAAAATACTCTTAATATAGAGTATTAGGACATATTTTAGCATACACCCTTTTTGAGGTGTGGCTGGCTCAGTAAAAATGTGCTGATGACATGAGAGAATATGTTATTAATGACATATTCTTGGAACATCACTGTATTTGTAGTCACATTTTGTCCTTGCATAAGTGTGTACATAAAAGTAACAATAGATTATTCATTATGAGAAATATGCGAACTATAAACACTTGTGTATTATCTCTGATTTATATTGCTCCCAGATGTTCACACATAGTAAAAGGTGAAGGCAGGAAACAATAACTTTGTAATAAACTAAATAAAACTTCTCTGATAATCTTGGATAAACGAATGACATCAGAATTACAATTTCTTAAATACATTCTATACTGATAAGCATTATCTCTGGATCAGAGAGAATAGTTAGTATCTATACTGTTTTATAGTTTCTTTTTTTAATATTTTGGAATAATGAATATGCCGAATGAATAATTTCATCACACTTTTATTGGGCAAATATTCACAAACACATTGGGCACTGAACTGAGTCAAATTCTCTGTCTCTGGGACTTCTAATGTAACATGCCTGAATACTTTCATTCACTTGTTCAAATAACTACTGGGTCATTACCATATTCCATGTCTAGGTACAGATGCTAAAACTGCAAACTACATCATTGTCCTCAAGGAGATTACACTGAGTGGTGTAGAGGTGGGATGGGTTGGCTGAGAAGACAATTAAAAAACAAACAAACAAATAAAATAATAAATGTACTTAATCAAAGAAATACAGTAGGAAGTGACTAAGTGGTGCTGTCTACAGGATACCTCACTGAAAAGATGGTATTGAAGGTAAGACCTGAAGTATTTTAAGAAGTCAGTTAAGAGCCGGGCACGGTGGCTCCCACCTGTAATCACAGCACTTTGGAAGGCCAAGGCAGGTGGATCATGAAGTCAGGAGATCGAGACCATCCTGGCAAACGTGGTGAAACCTTGTCTCTACTAAAAGTACAAAAAATAAGCCGGGCGTGGTGGCAGGCACCTGTAGTCCCACCTACTCGGGAGGCTGAGGCAGGAGAATGGCATGAATCCAGGAGGTGGAGCTTTCAGTGAGCCGAGATCGTGGCCACTGCACTCCAGCCTGGGCAACAGTGCAAGACTCCATCTCAAAAAAAAAAAAAAAAGTCAGTTAAGAAGAGAGCTGAAGCAAAGGCTTTCAAAGCTGAAGATAATAAAGCACAGTGACCTTTTGTCTTAGCTTGGGCTGCCATAACAAAATATTATAAACTAGGGTGATATAAACAACATAATTTATTTCCTCACAGTTTTGAAGGGTGGAAGTGTAAGATCAGGGTCCTAGCGAGCTCAGGGTCTAGTGATGGCTCTCATTCTGGTTTGCAGATGGCTGCCTTCCTGCTGGGTATTACATGGCCTTCCCTCTCTCTCTTCCTCTTCTTATAAGTTCACCAATCTTATTGGATCAGGACCTTATCCTTGTGACCTATCATAACCTACCATCCAATCCTATGACAGTCCAATCCTTATGACCTACCATCCAATCCTAATTACCTTCTAAAAGCCCTATCACGTTGGGGCTAGGGCTTCAGCATATGAAATTGGAAGGACACAATTCAGTCCACAGCACCTAGGAAGGCGTTCAGCTGTGGGAAGAGTATAAGAAAAAGGCCAGCGTGGCAGGAGTGAGCAAACAAACGGCAAGACAGTAGGCCAGTTAGGTAGGATCCACATAACGTAGGGTTTCTAAGGCAAAAGTTAAGAACATGGATTTTATTCTACAAGTTATGGGCAAGGGGCATAGAATAGAGGTTGTTAAGTAGGGAAATGCAAAATGTGATCTGTAGTTTAAAAATTACTCTGGCTGCTTGGTAGAGAGAAGTATTAAGGGAAGAGTTAGAACCAGCTATGGAATTTGAGAGGTGAAAGTCTTGTTCGAAAACTATTCAGAATTACATTAAATCAACTGTGAGACCCTTCTGTATGAGGCCCTCCATGACTGCACAGGTCACATATCTGCAAAGACAACTCTAGAATCAGGAATAGAAGGAGGAAGACCACTTACAAGATTATCGCAACTTCTGCAGTTGAAAAATGATGATGCCCTGTAATAGGGTAGTGGTGGTTGGAATGAAGGTAGGTTGAGAATTGAGGAAACACTTTTTGGATAGAAAACCCAGAGAATTAAGTATGGGAGGTTGGGGAAAAGGAGGATCTGGATTCAGCAGGTGGTTGGATGGTGAGTTGAGCTGGGGAGGCTGAGGGAGAAACAGGTGGGCTGGGGGTGAGGATCAAATGCTCCTATCTGAAAGGTTACATTTAATAATCAATAAAAAATCAAATTATTGAAAAATAATGTATAATATTTTGGGGCCAGGCATGGTGGTTTACACCTGTAGATCCAGCACTTTACAAAGCCGAGGCAGGAGGATCCCTTGAGCTCAGGAACTGGAGACCAGTCTGGGCAATATGGCGAAACCCCGGCCCTACAAAACATACAAATATTAGCCAGGCATTGTGGTATGCACCTGTAGCCCCAACTATTCAGGATGCTGAAGTGGAAGAATCACTTG
>NW_012100532.1:162950-173837 GCF_000951045.1 Mandrillus leucophaeus | reverse complement strand
GGATGGAGGAAGATCTACCAAGCAAATGGAGAACAAAAAAAAGCAGGGGTTGCAATACTAGTCTCTGATAAAAAAGCCAGTATCTTTTTAACCCTCTACTCCCTCACTATCCTTCCCACCCTCTCTTAACCTTCATTTTAATCTATACATTCATGACATCAATTTGTAGCTCCCACATATAAGTAAAAACACACAATGTTTGTTTTTCTGTGCCTGGCTTATTTCACTCTTCCAGTTTCATCCATGTTGTTGCAAATGACAGTATTTCATTATTTTATGGCTAAATACAATTACATTCTGTATGTGCACCACATTCTTTTTCCATTTAGCCATTGATGTTCACTTAACTTGATTTCATACCTTGGCTATTGTGATGAACACAGGAGTGCAGACACATCTTTGATATACTGATTTTCTTTCTTTTAGATATATGCCCAATAGTGAGATTGCTGGATCATATGGTAGTTCTGTTTCTAAGTTTTTTGCTGAAACTCCACACTGCTTTCCATACTGGTTCTATTAACTTACATTTGCATGAACTAAACCATGTACGAACATTTCCCTTTCTCCTCTTCTTTGCCAGCATCTGTTACTTTTGGTCTTTTCGATAAAAGCCATTTCAAGTGGAGTGAGATGATAGCTCATTGTGGTTTTTATTTGCATTTCTCTGAAAACTGGTGATGTTGTAATCTCAATTCTTGTACTTAGTTCATTGCAAACTGAACCAGTCACTTTGAGAAGCACTGTTTCTGACTACCTCCCAATAACTGTTCTTCCTTTCTTTCCCTAACCAAACAACTCCTCTTTCCATCTCCCTCCTAATCCACAAACCTTTGATCCTTTAAATTGCTTTGTCTATGTCATGCAGGTGATCTCTTCTCTTACATACTCCCTGTAGCATGTGTTGTTAGACATTTTTAAGTCATATCCAGTTCTTCTACTAATGAGAAGCAGTAAGAAGTGGATAATCAACCCTAAGTGTAGGGAAAAAAAAAGAGAGAGAGAGAGAAGAGGAAAAGAAAAAGAGAGAGAAGAGACATTCACGGCAATTGAGGTTTAGGATAGGTTATCTAAAAATGAAACAATAATAAGCTTTTTATCGCTGTTATCTCTGGTATCCATTCTACTAAAAGAATATCTGCTACTTTTTCAGCCCTGAATTTGAAAAGGCTGCTTTGTTGTTCTCACCTGCATGAATGAAAGCCTCGGGGCTGTTGAAGAAGCCAATGTGTGGGGCAGGGGAGCTTAGAGTGAGTGGACAAAGCAAATATAATCCTTCCTTACTAATTTTGTAGGATATTCACGTTTCTGAAGTCACACAAATGTAAACATGAAAAATATTCACTATAAAAGAAATCCAGGGAAAGTGCAAATGCTTGAAGAATGTGCATTTTTTTTAACAATTGCATTTGTTGTATTCAAGCATTTTTAGTTTCAAGGAAGAAGAATCCAAAGAGTTGACAAATAAAAGAGATGCTATTTTAATAATTGATGGAAAATGCTATATATATGAAATAAGGTCAGCAATTATGGATGAAACCTGGCTCTGGGAATTGAAAAAGCAGGAACCAAGGCAATAGTATGCTAAAAACCCTGATTTGTAGCATTTTTATATTTCTGTGGTGTAAATATTCCCACCGTGGCTGTTTTTAAACTACCAACTTGAACATGAAGTGGGACAAGATGCCCAGAAATATACAGTTACATTACACTACACACCAGAAGCACACCAATAAATACAGAATTCCTACCATTTAGATATAATAT
The DNA here is from genome assembly GCF_000951045.1 of Mandrillus leucophaeus. Taxonomy (NCBI): domain Eukaryota; kingdom Metazoa; phylum Chordata; class Mammalia; order Primates; family Cercopithecidae; genus Mandrillus; species Mandrillus leucophaeus. The sequence continues at coordinate 172,070 of NW_012100532.1, read as the reverse complement.
ACATAAATAACCTAAAAGGAGGAATAATAGTAAAATAATTGGAAAATATGTTTTCAGTATACATTGTCCCTATATATTTATATGTAAGTTTATATGTTCAAATATTTGATAATGCCTGGGTTTAACAACCAGCTCGTTAAATTTCTGAATATTTAGCCATCAGCTCTTTTGAACCAGTATAAAGAAGCTCTAATATGCCACTAAATTAGGTTTGCCACAGTTTTAAATGCAGGTCTTAAGGTTATTATTTAATGTATAATTTCTATATTATAAATATTGATTTAGAATATGTATACTACAATGCAAATAATTCTCATCCCAATCTATGGAAATGAGAATTTTCTATGCCAATGCATTGGGATTTTCATTAAAAATTCTGATCACATCACAGGAATTTTTTTTTTTTTTTTTTTTTTTTTTTTTTTGTCTGTAACTCTATGGGTGCATGCCCAATCAATTTCTGTAATACAAACTAAGTCTCTAAAACTTAAACAAAATGTTTGTGTACTAGGATAAGCCATATTATTACCTAATTCTTCCAGTCTTTACTAAAAAACGTCTGAGCTCCCACTAGAATTTTTGCTACCTCCCTTTACTGCTTTATTTGCATTTCTTTAGTTCTCTTAATACATTTGTGTCTTCTCATGTCTGTATAGATTCATTAGTGCTGTTTGACAGAGTCCTTCATATCATTATTATATAATCTGATCTTCATCCCCCTCATTTGAATGTACACAATTCTGCAATATTTGTGTTTCTTTTATTGTTTTTACTGGTTTTCTTTTTTATCACATTTTCCCTATTTGGTAGGGCCAAAATTATGTAGTTATTAAAATGACATCAGACTAAATTATTTTTACTTCTCATGGCTTTGTCTGTTTCTGTTGGCATATTGTCATGCTAATAACAAATGTAACCAAGCAAACAGGCAGCATCATTATAGGAAAAATGTACTATAATAAAGGAAGTGTGACTCTCCATAGAATATATACTACTAGCAGCTCATCCAAACTTAGATGGGGAAGTACAATTAGTTTAGTGAAGCTTAAGAGTAGGCATCTAGCAGACAGTAAACAAACAAGAATAAGATTCAAAAGATAAATCAGGGCTGTATGAAGTAGAATCCAGTTGGCTGGGAAATTATAGGAGTTTCCCTGGAAGATTGAGGTACCCAAATGAGGTACGATATCATGAAGTTGTAGCAGCCCAGGTAAATGCAAATATCTCCAGCAGTGCTTACCTTCTCTCAGAGTTCTATGGGCATTATTGCTAGCTGGAGTAGCTCTGGTTAAGCATTTTGCTATCTGAAGACAATGACAGCACATACAGACAAAAGGCATGATAATACTGCCATGTAGTGGCACATGCAAATAAGCTGATTAGGAAAGAAAATGAAGATAGGGTGTAACTCCTGGGAAAACTAGAGTGGTAAAGAGACTCATGGTCTCCAAGGGATCAAAGGAAATGTATGATAGAAGTAACAGGGAGGCAACCAGGAAAATAGGAGGTTGCAGCCAAAAAGAATCTCTAAACTTACTATTATGGAAACAGGCTTTTGTGATGACAAGTTTTAAAGTATAGCTTTGGCAGAAGTGGGAAACTAAAATACGTGGGTATAAAGGTTCCTGGAGTTAGCAAGTTCAGAAATCTGATGAGCTAGATTGTTCAACAGAGTACCGACACTAGATTACAGTCATCCAGTACGATCTAGAAGTTCCTTGTAAATGAGAGTGGCTGGGAATTTGAGTAGATAAAAGCAACTCTTGTGAGCAGAGAGCTCAGCCCTATTTCATAAGCCTCCAGAGAACAAGGAGTTTTACATGAGGATAAAGAAGTAATAGTTGAGGAGCAGCCATGGGAGAAAGGAAGGATAAATCCTCCCTTGTTACTTTGAAATAGATCCACTGGAAAGTAATGTCTTTAGTGGAAACTCAAATTTCCCAAAAGTGGAAACAGCATTCAGGAAATGGATTATGATAAAAGCAAGCTTGCTTATTCTGAAACAGGGATTCCAGAGAACAAAGTAGAAAGATTTGGAAAGAAAGGAGCTGTCGGAGAATGAGTTTGGGTTGAAAAAAATACAAAGCAGCATGGGGATTACTACATAGGAAAGAGGGCATAACAAGATATATCTACATATGGGTCAATAACTAAGAAAAACAGGTATTCTAGAGTTACCTGGCTGCAAGCTTTCCAAATAATTGATCCTGGGAGTCCATTTTAGGTATGTGATTGGTGGATAGATCTTTGAAAGCTTAGGGGAGCTTCACTAGATGCTTAGACAGTCGGCGGCAGAGGAACTAGGGTTAGAGCCTTGTCTTTAGAATCTGGAAGGGCTAGTAAAAATTGTTGTGATCCATTGATTCATGTATTATTTTTACGCTTTGGTCATCCATAGTTATTTAAATATTTTTTTAAATTTTAGTGTATTTACAACTGGCTGTTTCAACTATTTATGAAGGACTAGGAAGGATTATACATATGCTACATTATGTGGACATATATTTTAATTAATCATCCCTTTACTTTTGATAATGAAGTTACTTCCTACTTTTTGCAATTATGAAATACACAAGTATTGTTACACAAAAATATTTGTGTATATCTCACATCATTGATTATGTTCTTAACATAAATTCTTTTAATTAAGAATACTGGGTAAAATAATATAATTGAATTGTTTGTAACACACAGGCCATGCTTGAGATGAACAATACCCCATTTACCCTGATAGGATTATTATGCATTGTATGCTTGTATCAAAATATCTTATGTACCCCATAAATATATACACCTGCTATGTACCTACAAATCTTTTTTAAGTATATGAACATTATTAAGACTCCAAATTAATTTTCTGAGTTTTTCTCATTTTTGAGTAATAGTTTCTTTTGAGGAGATCTTCCTCAAATATTGAGTTTTATAACTTTAAATAATCTTTGATAATTTGAAATCTTAAAAAATACATTGTTATTTTACTTTATATTTATTTATTAATGACATTTATCATATTCTTATATGTTTATCTGACATGTGATTTGCTTGTTTGGGTTCTGTGTCCCATTGTTTTTAGATGCTCATATTTTGTGTGTGTATGTGAATTAATAAGAGATCATTACATATTAATTTTGTTAAACTACTGTCAAGTATCTGGCACATAATTTTTCAGTTGATTGACTTTTATATCATGTTATGTTATTTTTAATTTATAGTTTTGATTATACATGTATGCACATGCATACACATAGTCATTTATCACACGCATATATACATGTATATATTTTTTAATTTGGCATGAGCTATTTTCATGTCTTATTTCTTGAACTATTATACAAATCACATGTACTATATTTTACTTAGACTAAATTTTATGTTACAATTATTTTAAATAAAATGTTAAAATGTTTAAAAGTTTTATTATTTCTAGTAAATGGTGGTCTTAGTTATAGCTGTTAATTAATCAATTTCTTTTGAAAGAAATGACTAAAATCTCTAATTAGTTATTCACAAATTTTACGAAGCCCTTTGCATGATTTCATTCTAGAAAAAAAAAATAGGCTACAAATTTTTTTCTTTAAATAAAAATGGTATGTATATGTTATACACTTATATATTCTTATTTGAAAATGAAATTTTGTGGGAAACAAGAATACATGAGAATGAGATTTACAGCTTTTTTTATACCCAGTTTGTCTTGCAAGTCAGCTATTACAATAGAGAAAAGTAATCATGATGGTCTTATTTTCTGAACTATTAGGAGAATTACAAGCCTAATCTTGCAGTGACACTTATTTGACTTTTTTTTTCAATATTATACTATTATCTAGAACTAAAAATGAAAAATCAAACCTGGATATCTTTTTCTGGTTCAAAGATAGAAAATTCGAGGGTGCTAAAATTGCACTGAATGTTGTTTTTATTGAAGCACTCAATGAATAGGAGAAGTAATAAAGTTATTGGTGGTTTATATAAATTGTGGTTATTTTTAGTATTACCTTTTTAAATAAAATTCAAGAATATAAATAGGTTATATAGTCTCTATAAAGTGTTTAACAAAAATCTATTGTCTAATTGTAAATATCAACTAAGATTTTTAAAATAAATACTATCAAATAGTCAATAAGCTTACAGGTACAAGTGATATGAAAGAAATTACCATTTTCTGTTGGCATTTCAGTTACCTTAGTTCACAAGAAAAACAACCTACATAAAGTGTTAATATTTTAAAATGTAAAGCATCAAGCAGATAGGTTACAACATTTAGGAGCAAGAGCAAATGTGTTCATTGGCATTTTAGCTATAAATAGTTTGCTTTAGTATATTTTTTCCTTATTTTACAGAATCTGAAATGCCTGAATCTTATTAAAGACTAAAAGTCTGAGTCTTACTAAAACAATCATGAAATATTAATAATTTTATTTAATTAAATTATTAATACCCTGATGGTCATGATGATAATTAGGTTAATATAAAAACAATTAGGTAAGTTCTTTTGAAGGGCACACTTTAGGAATATCTATTTGAGACCAGAATGGACATTTTAAATGATGAATATCATTCACTGGTTGGCCTACAACTGAAGCCATCATTGAGCCTACAGGTTTTAGATTTATCCTGATTTATACTAATTTTACTCTACACTATTTCTTTACTGTATTATCTCCCCCCAAAGATTATTTTTTCATCAGAATTAAGGAGAACTATAAGTAATACGATCTATTTTGTTAAAAAAAAATTCTCTATTTTTCTCTTAAGGACTGTGTATCTCAAATGTCATTTTCTATGACACCTTCTAGGCAGGTTAAGCCCTTTTGCCATCCTTCATATCTCTTCCTGTTATCTTATCTACACAAATATGTATTTTCATAAAAATTTACAAGACCTTTCTTAACCTATAATGCTAGGACTGTATTTTATTTATTCTCATAGCACTAACGATGTGATTGAAAAATAACACTCACCCAAGTAAATGCATAGGCATCCCTGCATTCCTTCCTCTCTTTCTTCCTCTTCCTTCTGTTATTCTTTTCTTAAAACTATACAACTTATTTCTACAGCATAAATAATTTGATCTCTTTGTGAAAAAAATATTCTTTTAAAAATTATTTTTGTGATTATATTATACGTTGGCTTGTATATATTCCATTGCAAGTCCTTATACATTATCCTCAAATCTCTGTCACCATTTCCCCCATCCTCACAGTTCACTCATAAATCTTTTTATTTCACTAATGCAGGGAACAAAAGAAGCAACAGAAGAAATTTTCTGGTAGCTTTGAGCAAAGTAACTAAAGAATTCTTCCTTTACTGCAAAGAATCTGTTTTCGACTCTCCTGATTAAGATCAACATCTACACATATGCCAGAGATCCCATTCATCCCGGCCTACACAAAAGTAGATACTATTCAAGCAGCTCACTCCTCTCAAGAAATATCAGATGCTCTGTCTTTTGGGGAGAATTATTCTTATCAGCATACAGATATTTTAAAAATGTCTTACATATTAAACTATCCTTTTTTGATCCTATTTTCCTTTGAGTTATTGCCCTATTGCTCTGCTGTCTTATTGGCAAAACAACTCACTCAAAAAGCAGTCTATACTACCCATCTTCAGTTGTACTGTGGTAGGCATAATTCTAAGAAAAGCCCCAGAAGTTCCCTGTCCTCTTGATGTACAAAACCTCTATAATCCCTGGGACCACAAATAGGATGAATTTATTTCTGTGATTAGGTTTTGTTATGTGGGACCATTAATCTTTAAATAGATCATCCAGGTAAATGCAGTTTTTTTCCAGCTCTTCCTAGAAGAGGAAGTCACAAATTCAAGTATGAGACATTTTACATGAGGGAGATTTTCCATTGCTGGCTTTGAAAAATGGACAAAACCACATGCTAGGGAATGTGGGTTGCCTGCAGAAGGTGAGAGTATTTCCCAACTGACAGCCAGCAAGGAAACAGGGACCGCCCATAACCACCAGGAAGTGAATCTTGCCACAACCATGTGAGCTTAAAAGAAGACCACAAGCTCCACACGGGAACACAGAGTGGCTGACAGACCTGCTGTGCCAGACTTCCGACCTAGACTCTGAGCTAATAAATAGGTGTTGTTTTTTAACCACTAAGTTTATGGTAGTTTATTTCACAGTACTAGAGAATTAACACACTTCCCATTCTCCACTGACCCATTCCAAATAGTATTTAGCACCACTATTCCAACAAAGCAGGTCATCAGTGATCTCCATATTGATAAATTTGATGGACAATATTTGATCCTATTTATCCAGACCATCAGCAGTATCTCACCATATTGACCACTTCCTTCTTCTCCAGTAAGGCTCTGTGGTACGCCATTCTTTCAGATTCCTCTTATCTCAACTGGCCTTTTTCTTACTCCACCACACTCTCTTAACTTGGTTTCTGAGACACTACTTCCTTCCTCTAGCCTTTTCTCCTACTTTTCTTTTAACCTGCCAGAATCCCTGGTGGACTGAACAAAGGGTGGCGAAAGCAGGAATAAAAGACAAAGACAAGAGAGTATATTTGGAAGAAGGGGTCAGGGAGCACCTTGCCTCTAGTGGACAAGGGCCCTGAGCTTTACACAGACCTCTGTATTTACTACACAAAAGAGATAGCAAGAAAGGGGGTTGACTGTCAGGTAATTGTCAGTCGCTGTTTGGTTCACAGCAGGCTGGCAAGACTGCAATAGGCGCTGGATTTCTCAGTAAATAACTTCAAGGAGCCAGGCGCCGGGGAGTGAGGCCCTCAGCAAACCTTGTGGTGGCAAGCACAGTGTGATTTGCTCACATGCTGCTTTCATGATCAACAGTTTGCTGTTTGATCATATAGCCTCCAGTGGAATGCTGAGTTGCTCACGATCCCACGGACCTTTGGTTCCCTGAATTTTCTGATGCTCCTTTTAATCTCCTTTGCTGGTTTTCCCCTCATCTTTTCTGTCTCTCAAATCGAATGCCTCAGGCTTGTCTTTCTGCTCCCACCCCGGCTCATCTTATCAAGTCTCATGGCTTTAAGTACCAACTACATGTTAATAACTCCAAAGTTTATATTTAGTCTGCTCTTTTGAAATCCAGGCTCACAATATCTAATTACCTACTTGATGTCTCCTCTGGTATGCTTAAAAAGCAAATCAAGTGTACCACATTCATAGCTGAAATCCTGATTCTTCCCTGCCAAAACCCGATTATTCACAGTCTTCCTCATCCAATGAAAGCCAGGTTCATCCTTCTAGGATCCTAAATTCCAAATATTAGAAGTTTGGCTTAATTTCACTCATACGACCTCCCACATGTTTGATCATTTGGTAAGTTCCCTAAGAGCTTACATTCAAAATATATCCAGAATCTATTTTTCAGTACCTCCACCACTAACCACCTGGTCCAATCCATGAGAGCCTCTTTCATGGAAGATCTTACTGCTTCAGGTCCTTCCACCACGACCACCACCACCACCACCACCACCACCACCACCACCACCACCACCACCATCACCACCAGGTAATTAGGAATAAATGCTTTTTTAAAGTACTAAACAAAAAACAGATTTCATAACTTATGACAAAACCCTCCAATGGTTTCCCATTTCACTCAGATTTGAAGTATTTAAAATGCCCTCCAAAGTTCTTGAGGATCTGGCCCACAGTTGCCTCTCTGATTCTGTCTTACTGTTTTTTCCTTGGTTCACTCCACTTCAACCATGTGTTTCTCTTGTTCTTTCTCTAGCATGGTAAGCCCATGTCACCATGAGTCTCTGCAATTACTGTTTCCTCTGCCTGGGAAGAGTGTTTTGTTTTTGTTTTTGTTTTGTTTTAAGTTATTCTCATGGTTCAATTCCTGATGTATTTCAGTCACTCTTCAGATCTCTTAAAAAAGAAGCTTTCTCTAATCATCTGAGTCATATAGTTCTGTAATGTCTTCCCTATCACTTATCCCTGCATTTAGTTGTCCAGTTACCTTTTTTTCTATAAAATGTGTCACCATATGACAAATTCTATATGTACTTTAAAAAATAGTTTAAGATTTGTTTTCTCCACATGAGAATGTAAGCTGCATGAGGGTAGGGCTATTTTATTCACTCTTGGTTGTTCTACACCTCAAAAATTGTCTTGTACATAGTTGAAATTCCTATTTCCTTAAAGACGATGTTCAAACTGACTAAATGGTTCAAACATTTCTGTGCCATTTCATATAGCTGATGCCAAACAACTGGTTTTACAGATGTATCCCCTGGCACACTGAGCTCATTAACACTTCAACCTTACCTCCATCTCAACCACCTGAGTAGTTTATCAGAAATGTCACAATTAATAAGTTCAGTATGTTTTGGAAGATAGAGCACTGTTTTTTCCCCAAACTTTTAGGTTCATGTTGGAAGGGGAACAACTATAACTGCTTCCAAAAGTGGTGTTTTCAAATTAGATTATATATATATATAAGCCTTAAATTCCATAATAATTCAAATCTTAATTTATTGAACAATGATTTTTTAATAAGGTGTTACGCTTGACAATGAATGAGAAGAGGGCAAAACAGCAACAACTGCAAAACGAATGCAATGATCTACATATTGCTATCCAAAATAATACTCAATACCTAACAGAGGAATTTTCTAATTTGTTCTGTAATTTTCTTATAAACTAAAAATAAGACCTAAAGGCTTGACTGGACTCAAATTAAGTATTTTTGGCAAGAATACTCTAACTAGGTGGTGTTGTATACTTATTTTTGTACCATAATAAGAAGTATATAATGCCTGGAAATATTATCATCAGTAATACTAAGATTTATTACTCAGAAAATATGTTGTCTGCCAGATCTCTTGCTTGTTCCATGCCAAATGAACAACGGTAAGAAAAAAGTGAAAAGGTTTTTATTCCCTGAAAAAGTTTTTAGTCATAACTGATTGAGCAAGTATCACAATTTGTTCGTGATCCACTGCTGAGCCACAAGAAAAAAAACAAAAATTTATTACTCTCTCAGGTATAATCATTATCCAAATGACTACTTATATGAGTTTAAAAGATTTGGGCAATATTAAAAGTTTTTGACAAAATGGTTGCTTAAATGTAATAGAAACAGGAAATTATGTGACTGAATCACATCATTTT
>NW_012100532.1:153235-162841 GCF_000951045.1 Mandrillus leucophaeus | reverse complement strand
CTCACTACAAACTCTGCCTCCTGGGTTCATGCCATTCTTCTCCCTTAGCCTCCCAAGTAGCTGGGACTACAGGTGCCCGCCATCACACCTGGCTTATTTTTTGTATTTTTTTTTTTTAGTAGAGACAGGGTTTTACCATGTTAGCCAGGATGGTCTCGATCTCCTGACCTCATGATCCACTGCCTCGGCCTCCCAAAGTGCTGGGATAACAGGCGTGAGCCACCGCGCCGGACCCAAATTTCTTAAATGATATTTCCAGAGGCAATATATTTATACTTAGAGTGCTTTTTTTTTTTTTTTTTTTTGCATGTAATTTAATGCATGTTGTTTTGTCTCTGGCTGAGGTACAGAGCTTCCTGTTAATCACAGTCACACATACATTTTTCCCTTGTTCTTAATCTATACCTAAAAATTCAAAGAAACATATATGATTAATTTTGTTTGTTTATCTTGCTTACAAACATACAAATATAACAACTCTGGAAAATATAGACAAAAATGAAAAACAAATCATCTGATAGAATAATAACTTGAATAATGAAAAATTTTAAGATATTAGGCCCTATATGACTAGTAATTAATGAAAACAGAATGTCTCAAATAAAGCAAAATGTAATATAATTGTATCACCTAATATATACCTATACCTGAGTGATTTTGTTTCCAATTTCAGTATTAATAAAGCATTAATAAAGAAATCAGAATTTGGAGAATGAGTAAATCGTACTTTGATTTACTAGTGATTAAATGACTATTCTGTTTGAATACCTTCATCATTGACTACTAATTAATTTTACAGAACTTGACACAGGGATCAACTATTTTTGCCAATAAGCCTACAAAATAATATTAACTAAACTTGCTATTTTCTCTATTTAATCATTGGATTGAATGGATAACATTCAAATTGGAATTAGTCTTATGATAAGGTTGTGTTAAAGGAATCATGTATCTGTTTTTAATTTCAAACTGTTGTATTGTCTTTTCCCCACATCTTCATCCCATCTCCACATTCAAAGTATAAAAATGGTAAACATAAGGAAACTTGTTTAATTGTCTTAGAAATAAAATAATCACAAGTTAATCAAAATTTTGATTTTTTTTTTCTTTTTTTGAGACGGAGTCTTGCTCTGTCGCCCAGGCTGAAGTGCAGGAATGCAATGGCATGATCTCAGCTCACTGCAACCTTCATCTCCCGGGTTCAAGTGATTCTTCTGGCTCAGCCTCCGTAGTAGCTGGGATTACAGGGATGCGCCACCATACACAGCTAATTTCTGTATTTTTAGTTTCACCGTTTTGGCCAGACAGGTCTCGAACTCCTGACCTCAAGTGATCCACCCGCCTCAGGCTCCCAAATTGCTGGGATTACAGGTGTGAGCCACTGTGCCTGGCAACAAATTAATCCAAATTTGAAGTACCATTTAAACCTAGTATGTTAACAACCTTAAAATTCTTGTGAAACTGCACTAAAACTATAAATTCTCAGGCTGCTATGGGTATTATAAATTATGCACAGGTGTATAACCAAATACTTTAAAAGATACATAGTTCTTATGTCTTGATTCAGTTATTTCAGACTTCATATTAAGGAAAATTTTTAAAATAGCAAAAGTTTGTATATGGAAGATACTGATTGCAGAGTCATTGAAATAGCATAAATATGGAAACTAAATTTCCAATATTAGATACATGATCAATAAAGTTTTTTGTTGTCCCAGAACGATATTGATATTGAGCTTTTTTTCATATGCTTGTTGGCAATATGTATGTCTTCTTTTGAGAAGTGTTTGTTGAAGTATTTTGCCAACTGCCAACTTTTTTTTTTTTTTTTTTGAGATGGAGTCTGGCTCCGTCGCCCAGGCTGGAGTGCAGTTGCAGTGGCTGCAGTGGCGCAATCTGGGCTCACTGCAAGCTCCGCCTCCCAGGTTCACGCCATTCTCCTGCCTCAGTCTCCTTACTCGCTGGGACTACAGGTGCCCGCCACCATGCCCGGCTAATTTTTTGTATTTTTAGTAGAGACGGGGTTTTACCGTGTTAGCCAGGATGGTCTCGGTCTTCTGACCTCGTGATCCACTCGCCTTGGCCTCCCAAAGTGCTGTGATTACAGGTGTGAGGCACCGCGCCCGGCCTCATGTATTTTGCCCACTTTTTAATGCATTGTTTTTTTCTTGTAAATTTAAGTTTCTTATGGATGCTAGAAATTAGACCTTTGCCAGATGCATAGTTTGCAAAACTTCTCTCCCATTCTGTAGGATGCCTGTTTACTCAGTTGCTAGTTTCTTTTGCTGTGCAGAAGCTCTTAAAATTAGTTAGAACCCATTTGCCAATTTGTGCTTTTGTTGTGATTTGTCATGAAAACTTTGCCTATATACCTGTATATGAGAAATAGTACAGTGTTTTTATTTGTTAGTTTTGTTTTGAAGACATGTCGGTAGATAACTCTCTAAGTCAGTTGTTTCATAATGTTCTGTTTATTTTGGCTAGAATTATTGCCCATATTGATTTTGTTTATTGTCCATAGGAAAACAGACACAAATTTTGTTTCTTAGGTGTTCTAGTTAATTGGGTAATACAAATACTTATTATTCATCACATGCTAGATGGTACTGTGGTTCCTCCTTTGGTTATTCATTAAAGATAGTCATTTTATTTAAATGAGTCTTTTATTTAAGAGTATTGCATCTTTTTGCTAAACTATCTCACCATACAATATGAGGAAAAGCTTTATTCATATGCCATGATTTAATAAATTCATCTGGATAACTTTATTCAGTTTTAGAACTTAAGGTAACCAACTGAGGCATGGGCTAATTACAAAAGACCAAGATTATCTGACTGTGGATTGAAATTCTAAGACTGAGCGTCAGGGAAATAAAGTGTTCTCATGTCAAAGACAAAGATGCTTAGTTCCCAACAACCCAGGAGCCAGTGTATATTGATATGAACTAACAAGCCCAGTGCATTTCAATAGCTTCATGGAGTGCCCTGGTGGTGGAGTCTCCCAATTGTTCCAAAATTATGGTTTTATAAAGAAATCAGAAAACTATTCTCATTTAAAAAAAAAAAGATGGAATGAAAAGATTTGAAAAGACTGGGCAAATGGACATTTCAAGAAAAAGAAAAATATATTCTTAGCTCTTAAGCAAATTTTTCTAGTGTTTCTTATCTATCTGGAAGTTTAGAATGAGTGAGATATTATGGTCAAAACTTATGAAGAAGAAGACTAAGCAATGTGAAAAGTATGGAAGGGGAGGAGATAGAACTTTAAGTTATCACCTCATGGGCTTCTGTATCAGAAGGAGGAGGCAAGTTGTCCTGGTAGGTAGGGTTCCTGGAAAGACTTACTTTAGTTTAACCACCATAAATAATAACATTTAGAATACTACTAATAACTTGACAAATTAGAAATTCGAGGTTTCAGGAAAAGAGAGCTGTTTGCCAATGTTATACCGTAACACTCAATTAATGCTAACAAACACATTTTTCATGATCATTAAAATTCCTACTAGGTCAACAATAAATGTACTTACAAAATGTGGTGTAATATGGAAACAGATTAGTAACTGTTTATGTCCCTAGATTTAATAAACATATGAAATAAAATGAGAATTTTTTGGGGGGGTGGGGGGACAGAATCTCGCTTTGTCTCCCAGTCTGGAGTGCAATGGCGTGATCCCGGTTCCTTGCAACCTCCGCTCCTGGGTTCAAGCAATTCTTCTGCCTCGACCTCCCAAGTAGCTGGGATTACACATGTGTGCCACCATACCCTGCTAATCTTTGTATTTTTAGTAGAGACAGGGTTTCACCATGTTGGTCAGGCTGGTCTCGAACCCCTAACCTTAGGTGATCCACTGTCTCCCAAAGTGCTGTGATTACAGGTTTGAGCCACCTCACCCAGTCAAAATGAGAATTTTTATAAAAATATTAATTTTTATCCTTTTCAGCAGCAATAATAGGCACAAAAATGAGTATCTATATACCACTACCTTTATTTAGAAACTTCACAAAATGATACACTAAATGAGACAGTTTCACTAAAGAATTCCTCTATAAAATTTTTTTTTTCCATTAGCCAATGTCAGAAATGGGTTCCTAGTTGAGAACTAGTCCAAGACTTTATCCTTGTTCAATAGGGATAAAATTTCATTTATACACAATAATTAGTCCTAGAAATCTGCTGTACAACATTGTCCCCATATACAATATGGTACTGTACATATAAAAATTTGTTGAGCTGGTAGATCTCATGTTAAGTGATCTTACCACCACCACCACAACAACAATAATAACAAAAAGACCTTATCCATACCTCAGCTTGAGGGATTCCTAATTTTATGTCTACTAAATACCCCTTTCTTTCTGTTTCCAGAGCTATTGTTTTTATTTCAACGACGCGTCATACTTCACCCAAACAATTTCAACCACCAACTACCTATTCTTCTACCTCAAGTTATATTTCAGTTCTGTCAAAACCACTAATCATGGCAATACTTATCATTCAAAAGCAGAATTCTTACAATTTCTTTCATAATCATAAACTTTCAATGATTCTCTATTTCATAACAAATTACATAAAATTTGTTATTTTTTTGTGGTATTGTAGAATTTGTTACAATAATATCCAAACCTTTCTTCTAACCTTATCTGACACGTGGCCCTGACATAGCTTATTCTGTAATATATTCAATATCTTCCAATATCTCTTTCCTTTCTCCATGTTTCACTTCCCCATGTTTACTTATAGATCACTTGCACATCCCAAGATACCTTAAAATCACTGTGACTTCCTTCAAGATGCCTTTCTCCCAAAGGCAAGTGATAGTTTCATAATTTGAATATGTGTTTCACTTTTTTCTAACTACTTGCAATTTTCTTAGATTTAGAACTAGTTGTGCTTTTATCTTACCTTCCTCTCTAGAGTACATTCTTAAAGCAAGGTCGGTGTCTTATCCTAAGCCCATGCAGAACATACTGCCTTGTATAATTTTAAGAAATTTTTAAAATTAAATGACTAAGACTTCATTTGACTCAGAAAATGATTAGAATATGAACACAGGATACCCATAGGTTGATAAAAATGTGACTTACTATATTCACATCTTAGTAAGTATATTTATTGTTTACTACTATTAGTAAAATAGTCCCATAATTTTTAGAACTATTAAATGTTGTGATTGAACACAGGTTTAAAAATCTAACATTCTATGGTAGAAGATACCAAATGACTATTAAAAGCCTATAATTTGGACTTACACTTTCTGAGTTTAAAACTTAACTACAAAACCAGAAAAATCAAAACATTGAAGATATAACACTAAACAAAACAGAGAAGCACCCTTTGCTCATGGAGATTACATTCTACTGAAGAATACAGACAATTTAAGTTAATAAACAAACAAGATAATTTCAGATATAATAAGTGATATAAAGTAGAAATTAGAAAAATACATATCATAAAATGAACTGAAAGGGCAAAATATATGTTTGCTTTGTTGTAGTCTATTTTAATTAATGTTTTTTCAGAATAATTAGTATATGTTGATTATATTTAACCTAATACCTGTATAATACAAACCTCAATAAGATATTTGTGCTTACATGTTGATGAAAATTTGATAGCCAAATTGGAATAGCAGGTAGTACAATTTTAGTATGCTATTCGGTTGAGTGATTGCAAAGTTAAAAATTATCTCCTTGCAATTATGGAATATGTGTTTGGAGAGTACAGTGAAACAACATACTGAAGGTCATTCACGTAATATTCTGGCGGCCCATACAACTCATTACTTTTCATGCATCATTAGTGAAAAATTGGCAATATGCTGTATGCTTTCTAATATAGAGGAATAAAAACTGTGGAGAGGGAAATGATTCAAGAGATCATTAGTGAACACCTCCAAGCTGAGTCAAGTTTCAATTCCACTTCTTTGGGGGAAAACATTATTACAAGCCAATATGGGGTTGGAAATAATGTAATATAAGTTAATAAACCATAATCTGTGTTTTTAAAACCAACTGTAAAGTTTGCTTGTGGTTTAAGTTTTCTTCAGAAGAAAAGTTCAAAACAAATATTCATTGAAAAACTGTAATGATTACAAACAGTGGCTTTTGCTTCTAGTAAATTTAATGATATTATTGTATAAAGCAACATGATAGTAATTTACCCCCAAACATTTTAACCAATTTACATTTATAAATGAAGGATGAAATGTCACTCAATAAAACCAATGAAGATGTCAACAACTCACAATCCAGGTCTGATTTCCAACACAGTGACCATTTCATTGCAAGGGTATTGTATTCTCAAGGGAAATAGATTAGTTTTTAATTATCTATAAAACACATAAAATGATCTTAATTTGAGTTATATGCCAAAGAAAATTGCAAAAAGAAATTTAACTTTAAATCATGGCCACTATATTCCTGTATTGTTTCCACAAAACATACTATTTCCATGAACAAACACTGAAAACACAGCACACTGAGGGAAACACAAACCAGATTTTAGACAGTTCTGTATATAGTTTTAATTATCATTTGGCAGTAGTCTAAAATTTAATATAAATTATATATAATATACATATATGTATATACATGTACACACACAGACACACATATATAAACTTCAGTGCCATCTCATCTCTTGCCCAACACTGCCTTCCAAAAAGAGTTGACAGCAATAACTTTCTTGAACTGCTCCTAATCAATTTGAAACTTTTATCTCCTGTTCTTACTTTTCAGAGGCAGTGATATATTTTTTAATGAAACTTTGTAGCTTTCTGTTTCTCATTTCCGTGTGTTTCTGACCTTCATATTTCTTAAACTGACCCGTTTTTATAAGATGTATAGACACTGAGTTGGTGATCAAGATATTTAAAAGTAAAGCACATTTAGGAAATTTTCAGTGCTAAACTTTACATGTAGCAAATACTTTTTAGGCACCCAAGGCTGTGTCATTGTATCAAGATATTAGGATGCGTCTTCTAGGATTTTCCTGTTGGTTTCACTGTTGCCCCTTAAGTTATGGATACAACTCATTCTAACAAATTACACAATGATAACAGAGCTTTATGAAGATTAATTGATGTAATTTTTCAATATCTGTATATAATAAATTTAATTATCCATTTATTCATATATTTATTCATTCATTCCAATTTTAACCAATGATCTATTATTTTTCATATAGATATTTGCATATTGCCTACCTATGTACTTGACAATGAAGAAGGCACTACATGTTTCCATCCTCCAAGTGTTTGCTCTATCTTGGAAATCCAGTTCTATGAAACTGTCTTCTAAGACATGCCTACTATACATCTCCTGTCTTTGCTCATGTATTTTTCCAAGCCTCTTACAATTGATTTCTTCATTCTTTAAACTATGAAGTATTTTTTTCTTATTGCTGGCCTCATCCTGCATAAAGTGTTCCTTATTTGATAAGGAAGGCTTCTTTTGTCTTTCCAGTTATATTATAAACCCATGGAGGACCTATCTCTTTCTTTTTTACATCTCGAGCAGTACTACAGAACAGTAGTAGTATGATAGGCTGAATAATGGCTCCCTAAGATGTGCACACTTTAAACTCCAGAATCTGTGACTGTTACCCTATGTGACAATAATAATATTGCAGATGTGATTAAGTTAAAGATTTTGAGATGAGGAGATTATTCTGGATTATTTGCATGGGTCATAAGTATAATCACAAAGAGCAAATATTGTAAGAGGTAGGTAGATTTCACAACAGTAGAGAAACCAACGTGACCTCAGAAATGGAGAATGGAGTGATGTAGCCAGGAGTCAAGGAAGGATAGAATCCCCTAAAATCTGAAGCATCAAGGAGCAGATTCTCCCTTGGAGTCTCAGAAAACACAGCCTTGTTCTAAGTCCCATACATTTTATTTTAAATTTCTAGGCTCTAGAACTGAAAGAGAATAAATTTGTGCTATTGTAAGTCTTACAATTTATGGTAATTTGTTATGGTGGCAACAGTAAACAAATGCAACTGGGTGTATCATAGCCATTGAATGGTTACTAATTCAGTCTTTGGACTTTTATCCATAAGAGGGACTTTTGGTAACTATTCTTCCAAGACTCTGGAAATAATGATAAATTCTTCACCATCTACCTATTTAATTTGAAATAAAAGGAATATGGCCTACTTAGTTAAAAGGTATAATAATATACTTTGTATTAAAAAGGATATTTTTCTTAAATTATTTCCCAATTGTTGTCCTAATTGATTATATTTATTTTGTCAATAGCCTGTTTATGATGTGCTTATTACTAAAAGTCAGTACTTAATATTATGTATAGAAAAAGGAGGATAATAGTCTACATTTTACTATTCTTGCAGTCCATTCCTCATTTTTTTTTTCTTTTTTCTTTTTTTTTTTTTTTTTGAGACGGAGTCTCGCTCTGTCTCCTAGGCTGGAGTGCGGTGGCACAATATCTGCTCACTGCAACCTCTGCCTCCTGGGTTCACGCCATTCTCCTGCCTCAGCCTCCTGAGTAGTTGGGACTACAGGTGCCCGCCACCATGCCTGGCTAATTTTTTGTATTTTTTAGTAGAGACAGGGTTTCACCGTGTTAGCCAGGATGATCTCCATCTCCTGACCTCGTAATCCTCCTGCCTCAGCCTCCCAAAGTGCTGGGATTACAGGCGTGAGTCACCGCACCCAGCCCATTCCTCATTCTTTAATGTTTACTTTTCTTTCCTATTTTATATGGAGTCACAGATTAACACAGGACTTTTCTATCTATAAAAATCATTTTCTTATAGTGATGACTTTAGTTCATATTTTAGAAAATATATATTTTATCTTTTCTGAAAACTGGAACAATTTGCATGTGAGTGATTTTTTAGTAAGAACATAAGAGAAGAATGACTAAACCTAAATAAAATATTTTGGGGAAAACATATATCCCAGATATCACTTTATTGTCTTGGTAGTCAGCTATAGGTATACACAGAAAGAAAATTAATCACACATGACGGGTCTTCTCACTAGTTTGATAATTGTGGGCCTCACTGCACTATGTTTATAAAAAACAGAGGTTCTTATGATATGTTTTATTCAGAATCTATTATGGACTGAATTGCATCCCCCAAAATTCATATGTTAAAGCTCTAATATCCAGTACCTCAGAATGTGACTGTATTTGGAGATAGGGTCTAAAAGGTAATTAAGAAGAGAGATGATTAAATTAAAATTAGGCCATGACGATGCACCCTAATCCAATATGACTCCTTTTCTTATAAGCAAAGGGACAGAGGCAGCAGGAGAGTGGCTATCTTCATGTCAGGGAGGGAGGCTTCGAGGTAAATCAACCCTGTTGGCACCTTGATCCTAGACTTTCAGTCTCTAGAACTGTGAGGAAATAAATTTTCATTGTTTAAGCTACCTAGTCTGTAGTTGTTCGTTATGGCAGTCTGAGCAGACTAATACTTGATCTTAAAATATTTTATGTGAAAACCCAGCAGTGATAGATTTCATCAATATATATGTAGTCGTTTCCTTGATTCTCTAAATATTCACAGTTTATGTAGCCAAGATATCAGCAAATTTTAATTATTATTATTGTCTTTTTTTTTTTTTTTTTTTT
>NW_012100532.1:107803-153185 GCF_000951045.1 Mandrillus leucophaeus | reverse complement strand
CATGACTTTTTTTTTTTTTTTTGAGATGGAATCTTCGCTCTGTCGCCCAGGCTGGAGTGCAGTGGCCGGATCTCAGCTCACTGCAAGCTCTGCCTCCCAGGTTTATGCCATTCTGCTGCCTCAGCCTCCCGAGTAGCTGGGACTACAGGCGCCCGCCACCTCGCCCGGCTAGTTTTTTGCATTTTTTAGTAGAGACGGTGTTTCACGGTGTTAGCCAGGATAGTCTCGATTTCCTGACCTCGTGATCCGCCCGTCTCAGCCTCCCAAAGTTCTGGGATTACAGGTTTGAGCCACCGCGCCCGGTCCAAATTTTAATTATTAAGATTTGTTAAAAGTGTTTCAGATGCTTATGTGCACATATCTTAAAAAGTCACAAACATACACTGAAATGGTAGAAACGTCATTCACCTTTAGCCAGTCTGAAAATGTTAACTCTGCAAAAGTTGGCAGAATATGGCTACATGATATCATACGAAAAGATATGCAAGAATATTTTTAGTTACTCATGGGAAAAAAAAAAGTATGCTTTGAAATTTAGAGGTAACCTTTTCCAGTTGGGGACTGTGGTAATTAGAATTCCAAATTTTCCCCAACCCCCCAACACTTCTGTGTGAAAGCTTTGCATAATCCTCAAGACAGTGAACATGGTGGATTTCACTCCCATGATTAAGTTATATGGCACTGGTTGCAGAAATGTAAAAGAGATTTGAAAAAGGAAACAAATTTGATATGCCATGTCTGGTTTGAAGTTGAAGAAAGCCATGTGAAAAAAACCTGAGAGTGGCCTTTAGGAACACTCTAGAAGCAAAACTCTAGGTATCCCATTATAACTGCAAGGAATGGGATTCTGCTAACTACCCGAATGAGCTTAGAAGCAGATTCTTTCCCAGCTCCTTCAGAGGAGAGCTCAGGCCTGATTGACAACTTGAGTTCAGTCTCATAATATCCTGAGCAGCATAAACCTAGACACATCTTGGTGTACTTTTGGCATAAAAAGCCATTAATTAATACATGAGCATTGTTTTCAGCTGATACATTGTGGGACATGGAATTCAGCAATAGAAAACAAGCATATGGATTATAAAGGAGTCCTTTATTCAGGCTTCTATAGATTTAAAATTAATTCCAAAGTTATAAAAGCAGCTAATATTTTTATGTCTTATATATTTTAATATTTGTGGTTAGTTTTTTTAAAATTATTTGAAGTATCACATTATTCTATAATAACAAACTTTTAAGACCTATTAAATAATCAGATTATATGTTTGAAGGTATAAAAAAACTGGATAATGTACAACTCACCAAGGAACAACTCTCTAAATTACCCATAACCATTCATAATTCACTTTGTTAGTAATAAGCCAATTATTACTACTATTTAATAAGCGGGACCATGTGCATAGAAAATATGTGACCATAAAATAGAATTTATAGAGTAAAAGAGTGTTAACATACATGCAATGCTAATGAATATGTAATATAAACAGAAAAAAAGCACTGTTCAACCAAATGGGCTGAATACAAAGGGAAGATAGTTTCACTGAAATTAGAGTACTTTAGAAGAAGTTGGAGCAAGATGACAATACAGTACTCCCCAGCAATCATCCCCTGACAGGAACATCAATTTGAACAATTATTCATGCACAAATCTATCTTCACAAGGGCTAAGGAGACCAGCTGAGAGATGAGACCAGCTGAGAGATGAAAGTACCTGAATATAGCATAATAATTTTTAAAAATGCATTGGAGAGAGTAGAAAGAACAGTTTTACATTACCCTTTACACCACTTTCAAGCAGCACAGTGTGGAAAGAAATACCATCTACTTAAGGGAAAGAGAAAAGTTAGCATAGGATTTTCCTTTGGAATCTAACATTGGGCCTGCCACAGTAAAACCCAACATCAGGTGGATCCCCATGGCCTCTGACTCCAGGTTGATACCAGTGGACTGAGCCAGATGTGCCCCAGTGCCATAAAGGAACCCACAGTTCCTGCAAAATGGGCTCCATCTGCAGTTTTCATCACCACAGCCAACTATGAGAGACTTGGGTACCTGTAAAACCACAGCAGTATGCAGGACTCAGCAGCGGTAGGCTTCAAAAACACCTTAGTATTAAGTCAGTCTCAGTGGTCATAAGATTCCAGCCCTGGCCCATGCAAGCCATAGTGGTCCTCAGCTCAAGGCATTCCACAGCATTGAAAAGGCCACAGTGGTCCTTGGTATAGGGATCACACCAGATGATCTGCTCAGAATCTCTGAACAGGTTTACTGATGAAGGGCATTCTCAGACAAAGACAGATGCAAGACTTTAATAAATATCTACTTCTTCAAATCAGTAGACATCAAAGAATGTTTATAAGGATCAAAAATAATTGGGGAGACATGATATAACCAGGGAGATAAAATAAAGTGCTAGGGGCTGACTCCAAAGAGATGGAGATGTATGAATGGTCTGACAAAGAAGCCAAAATAACTGTTTAAAGGACATTCAATGTATTTCAAGTAAATACAGATAAACAATTCAAAGCAATGTGGAACAATAAAAGTAAATGGCCAGAATTAGAAATTTAACAGAGAGACTGAAATAGTAATAGTAATATTTAAAAAAAAAATTAAACAAATTCTGGAATTGAAATAATATCTGTCAACCTTTCAAATCTGCAGAAAATATAAATGTCCAGATCAAGGAATGTCAAAGGTCTTCAATCAGGTTAAATTCAAATAATACTAGCCTAAGCCATATTATAATCAAATTATCAAAAATAAAAGACAAAAAAAGAAATTCTGAAGGGAGTCCAAGAAAAGAAGCAAATAACATATAAGAGAGTTTTAATACACCTAGCATCAGACTCTCAGAAGAAACATTACAGGCCAGAAAACAGTGGGATAAAATATTAAAAGTGCTCAAAGAATGAGAACATGTCCTTTGCAGGGACATGGATGAAGCTGAAGCAGTTATCCTTAGCAAATGAACACAGGAACAGAAAACCAAATACCGCATATTCTCACTAATAAGTGGAAGCTAAGTGATGAGAATACATGGACACATAGAGGGGAACAACATACATTGGGGCCTCTTGGAGGGTGGAGGATGGGAGGAGGTAGAAGATCAGGAAAAATAACTAATGGGCACTAGGCTTAATACCTGGGTGATGAAATAATCTGTACAACAAATCCCCATGGCATGAGTTTATCTGTGTAACAAACCTGCACTTGTACCCTTGAACTTAAAAGTTAAAAAAAAGAAGAAGAGAACTACCAAACAAGCATACTGTACCTAGCAAATCTGTGCTTGAGAAATGAAGAGGCAGGGCATGGTAGCTCATGCCTTTAATCCCAGCAATTTGAGAGGCTGAGATAGATAGATTGCTTGAGTCCAGGAGTTTGAGACCAGCCTGGATGACATGGAGAAACCTCATCTCTATAAAAAATAAAGTAAAATAAAAGATTAGCCCGGCATGGTGGTACACATCTGTAGTCCCAGCTATTTGGGAGACTGAGATGGGAGGATTGCTTAAGCCCAGAAGGCAGAGGCTCCAATGAGCCATGATCTCATCCCAGCACTCCAGTCTGAGCAACAGAGCCAGACTCACTCTGTCAAAAAAAAAAAAGAATGGAAAAAAAAGAAATGAAGAAGAGATAAAGAAGATAAACAAAAGTTGAGGGATTTTATCACCACCAGACTTGTCCTATAATAAATGCCAAACAAAGATCTTCAAGCTGAAGAAATAGCTTACTCACTAATGAGTAAGACAAAAATATCTGAAAGTATAAAACTAATTGGAAAAAGTAAGTACATAGAACAATTTAGAATACTCTAATACTGTAAATGGTAGTGTGTAAATCACTTATAACTTTAACATAAATGATATTAAAAGACAAAACCAAAAATAATAACTACAGTAATTTGTTAAGAGATATACAATATAGAAAGATTACAGTGATAACATTAAAAATTTTAAATGTTAGGTGGACAGTTGAGCAAATGCATAGAGATTCTCATTGTGGGTATTTGTTGGCAATCAAAGTTAAGCTATTTTCAGCTTAAAATAATCTATTTTAACTATAAGATGTTTATTGTAAGCATCATAGTAACCACAAAGCAAAACCTATGGTAGATTTAAAAAATAAATAAAACACAAGAAATTAAAACATACCACGAAAGAAAAATCACTTAACCACAAATACAGACAAACAGAAAGAAAAAAAGAAAAGAACAATGGATTTACACAGCAAATAGAAAACAATTAACAAAATTACAGTCATAAGTCCTAACCTATCAGTCATAACCATGAATTTAAATGATGTAAATTCTCTTATCAAAAGATGTATAATGGCTAAATGGATAGACAATCAAAACCAACTATCTGCTGCCTACAAGAAACTCACTTCACCTGCATGAATACACAAAGACTGAAAGTAAAGAGATATTTTTAAAAAAGAACTACTCCAGGGAAATAAAAAGCAAAAGAAAACAAAAATAGTTATACATACATTAGATAAAATAGTCTTTAAGAAAAAACTCTGAAAAGAGACACAGAAAGTCATTATATCATGACAAATGGGCCTACTCAGCAATTCTAAACATATACATACCCAACACAGTATACCCGAAATATCTGAAACAAATATTATTAGCTTTAAAGGGAGAAATAGGCTCCAATACAACAGTAGTTGGGGATTTCGATGCCCTGCTCTCCAGCTTTAGACAAATCAGCTAGATGGAAAATTAACAAAGAAATATGGGATTTAAACTGCACATTAGAACAAATACATGTAACAGACATTTACAGAACATTGCATTCAACAGCTCCAGAATACACATTATTGTAAATAATACATGGAACATTCTCTGGGCTAGATAATATTTTAGGCCATAAAACAAGTCTTAACAAATTTTAAAATTGTGAAGGCATATTAAATATCTTTTCTCACCACAATGTTACAAAACTAGAAATAAACAGGAAGAACACTGGAACATCTACAAACAAATGAAAATTAAGCAATGTACTTCTGAACAAATAGACCAATACAGAAATTAAAAGAGAAATTTAAAAATTTATTGAGATAAGTAATAATAGAAACAAAACATACCAAAACCTGTGGAATACAGCAAAAAGTGTTTTAAAAGGAAAGCTTGTAGTAATAAATGCTACATCAAAAAAGAAGAAAAATCTCAAATGAATAATATAATGTTGCACCTAAAGTAATTAAACAGAAACAAACTAAGCCTAAAATTAGTAGAAAGAAGGAAATAAAAAAGATCAGAGAGAAAATAAATGAAACAATGACTAGAAAAACAATAGAATAGATCAAGAAAATAGAGGTGTTTTATTAATGAGATGAAATGAACAAACATTTACCTAGACTAAGAAATGCAGAGAGAAGACTCAAATAAGATTTCCGATATAAAGGAGTCATTATACCTGATACCACAGAAATACAAAGAATCAAAAATTGTGTAACTTAGAAGAAATGGATAAATTCCTTGACATATACAAACTACCAAAATTGAATCATGAAGAAAGAGAATATCTGAACAGTCCAATAATTAGTAAGGAGATGGGATCAGTAATAAAATGTCTCCCATCTAAGAAAATCGCAGAACCTGATGACTTAACTCTTCCAAAAAACTGAAGAGGAAGCAAACTTGAAAACAAAGGCCATAATTACCATAATATCAAAACTAGACAAAGATATAGCAAAAATAAAATGATAATTCACTATCCTTGTTAAATATAAATGCAAAAATCCTCAACGAAATGCTAGAAAACTGAATTCAACAGCACATTAAAAAGATTATTCACCCAGTTCAAGTGAGATTCATCCCAGGGATCCAAGGAAGGCTCAACATACCCAAATCAAAAATCATGACACATCATATTAAGAGAATGAAGGACAAAACCATATGATCAATTCAACAGATACAGAGAAGCATTTGACAAAATTCAACATCCTTTCATGATAAAAACTAAACAAATTATGTTTAGAAGTAATGTATCTCAACATAATAAAGACCATGTACGGCAAAACCACAACTAACATTCACAGTCAACTGGAAAAAAAATGCAAAGCTCTCATATAAAATCTGGAATAAGACAAGGATGCTCACTCTTGCCATTTCTATTCAACATAGTTTTGGAAGTCTTAGCCAGAGCATTCAGGCAAGAGAAAGAAATAAAAGACATCCAAACAGGAAAGGGAGAAGTTAAATTATTCCTGTTGGCAAATGACATGGTGTTACATTTATACAACCCTAAATATAAAACTCGACTGAAAAAAAAATTGTTCAAACTAATAAACAAATTCAATAAAGATGAAAAATAGAACATTAACATGCAAAAATCTGCAGTGTTTCTGTATATTAACAGCAAACTATCAGTAGCTACAAAAAAGCAAACCAAAAAAAACTTAGTAATAAAGTTAAACAAGCAGGTGAAAAATCTTTACACTGAAAACTATACAGCATTTATGAAAGAAATTGAAAAGAACACAAATAAATGAAATAGTCATCCATGTTAATGGAGTAGAAATAATATTGTTAAAATGTCTATATTGCCCAAAGCAATCTGCAGATTCAGTGCAATTTCCATCAAAATAGCAGATGCATTTTTCACAAAAATAGTAAAAAAAATCCTAAAACTTATATAGAACCACAAAAGACTCTGAATTGCCAAAGCAATCTTGAGCAGCATTACATTACTTGACCTTAAAACATCCTATAAAGTTATAGCACATTCAACAGTACATTAAATTCAACAGAACATGAAAAATATTATTCACCATGATCTAGTAAGATTCATCCCAAGGCTGCAATGATGGCTCAAAACAGCATGGTAGTGACATAAAAAGACACACAGACCAATGAAACAGAATAGAAATCCCATAAATTCATGTTTACATAGCCGATTATTTTCTCAAAAAGGTGCCAAGAACACACAATGAGGAAAGAACAGTCTCTTCAATAAATGGCTCTGGGAAAATTGGATCTCCATAGGCAGAAGAAGGAAGTTAGACCCTTATCTGATAACATATACAAAATCAACTCAAAATGAATTTAAAAGTTAAATATAAGACCTGAATCTATGAAACTACTAGAAGAAATCATAGGTGCAATGCTCCATGAAATTGGTACGGGTAATATTTTTTTGGATCTGACCTTAAAAGCAGAGAAAACAAAAGCAAAAATAGAAAAATGAAATTATATCAAACAAAAATGTTTAGCACAGGAAGGAAAACAATCAATAGAGTAGATATAATATCTACAGAATAGGAGAAAATATCTGCAAACTATATATCATATAAGGGGAATATCCTAAATATATTATAAACTCGACGACCCAATACCCGGAAAACAAATAATTAAAAATGGGCAAAAGACCTGAATGGACATTTCTAAAACAAAGCTACACAAATGGCCAGCAGATATATGAGAAATGCTCAACATGCCTAAACATCAAGGAAATGCAAATCAAAACCATGATGAAGTATCACTTCATTATTGTTAGAATGGTTATTATTAAAAACTTAAAAAATGATTATTAGGAAAGAATATGGAGAAAAAAGACACTTGCACATGTTGGTGGAAATGTAAATTAGTACAGCCACAATGGAAAGCAGTATAGAAGTTCCTCAAAAAATTAAAACTAGAACTACCATATGATCTAGCGATACCACTATAGGATATAAATCCAAAGGATCTAAAATCAGTATGTAAAGAGACATCTACACTGCAGTGTTTATTTCAGCACTATTTAAAATAGCCAAGATTTGGAATCAATTTATGTGTCTGTCAACAGATGAGTGGATAAAGAAAATGTGGTAACACATGGAATACAATTCAGCCATAAAAAGAAGGCAATTCGGTCATTTGTAACAATATGGATGAACCTGAAAGACAAGTGAAATAAGCCAGGCACAGAGACACAAATCTCACATGATCTCACTTATATGTAAAATCTAAAAATGTTGATCTCATACAAACAGATAGTAGAATGGTGTTTACCAGAGGCTGCGGAAGTTGTACTGGACAGGGTCCAGGGGGAGAAGTTGGTCAAAGCGTATAAAATTGCAGTTAGATAGGAGAAAGAAATTCAAGAGATCTGTTATACAGCATATTGACTATAGTATATGAAGATACACTGAAGAATGCAAATGTTAACTGTTCTCACAAGAAAAATAATTATGTGAGGTGATATATATGTTAATTCGCTAGAATTAATCATTCTACAATGTATATGTCCCATAAGACATCTTTTTTTACATGTTAAATACATAGAATTTTATCTATATTAAATAAATATATTTCAAAAACAAACACTTGTGGAATAAATTAAGAAAAAGAAATTGTTGGAGAAATAAATTTTGAACAATGTGGTAAATGTGCATGAAAGATTTTTCCCCTTAAGATCTTACTTCTGGCTATTTCCAATACTCACGAACTTATTCAATACTAATTAGGAAAAGAAATTAGAATGACAATTGACAGACAGACCCTAAATTCTGGGTTATTGTAAAAAATATTCTATTTTTTAAGGGGAAATTTCAAAGATAAATCACGTGCAATATGTAGAGAGCATGTTCTTTGTATCAACAAAGGAGAGCTAAGCTTACAGCACAGGTTAGTGATGAGAGAAAATTAAGAAAATTGATCAAAATAAGCTAAGGGTTCACCAGATAAGGAAGATGAAAAATGATTATTAAGCCACTTAAAACTATTGACAGTCTCTAAATTGCCATTTTAGTAGATTTTGCATGGCTGATTTCATACTCTAGGTTTTATCTCAGTTCAACTTTAAGAGCCTTATCCACAATGGGTAACTAGCTATATGACCTTAGCCAAATTGCTGTACCTATATGTGCTTCAGTTTATTCATCTGTAAAATATTACTCAGTTTACCGGGACAAAAACCGGCTCCCAAGGTGCGGTGAGGATTTGGTAAGCTAATATTTGTAAAGCACTTAGAACAGCATCTGGCACAACATAAGCATTACATAAGCATGTGCTGTCATAATCTTTAAAATACTGGGCAAAAAGAATCCTTTGATTCATGCATGAATGCCTTAACAAATGTATCAACCAGTATTTTGATTATTGATTAGGTGTTAGGCACCATATACGATTCTGAGGATGAAGCAGGACCAGGTATAGTCCATGTAGTCAAAGAGTTTACAGTCTAACGTGGATTAGAGAGACAACTAACAAAGAAAGGTCAATGTCATGTGAGAGCACAGTGCAATATATAAAATGGATATAGTGATAATACCTACTTCTGAAACTGGCATGAAGTTTCAATATAATTCCTGAAAATACTTTAGTACAGTAATTAGCATACAGTAAGGACATAGTAAAAGTTAGTTCTTACTCTTGTGTTGTAGTCTTTTCTGTTTGTTTCTTTTCATGCTTGTTTTTTTGACTAGCTCATGAGATTCCCTCCAGAAAAAAAAATCTTATCCTCAATGAACATTTAACATTTTTTGAACAGTATATCCTTGATATTCTTAATACTAAATATATGAAGATTAATAATACGAGGTTCTTGCTCTCAAGAGACAAACTTACATACTTTAAGTTACAACATAATATGATAAACAGTTACAGTACTATAAGCAATAAACTCTAGAAATGTAGAGAATGGGGCAACTCTCCCTGAGGAAACAAGAGGTTTCAAAGGACTTATTACCTCATCTGAATCTTAAAATGAAGAAAGTGTTTTTACAGCTAATGAGTGGTATTGAATGAACCATGTAATGAAAGAATATGATTAATCTAGGGGTTTCAGGAAAGGTAATAGAAAGGAAAAATAATAAACAGGAGGGCAGACATGTGGGTTGACCCCACATGGGAAACCAAGCCCTGGAATAAGTTGTACTTCAAGGTAAAAAATTTAGATTGTGTACAGAGAGCAATGTGAAGCACTGGAGCAATGTCCTTGACCTTACTTGCTTTTTGCATCGCCTTTTTGCTTAAGTATCTGTGGATTATAATCTTCATACAGTAAGTTTTGTTTTAAAGAAGAGAACTCTGAAGGATCACGGTTGGTTCAAGTGTCGTATACCCTGATGCCTGGAACTGATTTTAATCCCCAGTATTGTGCTTTAGAAACACTATGTGCTCTATAAACATTTGTGGAGCTAAATTGAAAGCATGAGCTTAATCTGAAACAGTTTCTCACTGAACTCACATAAAAATTTTTTTTGGTAGAACAGTCTGGACTTGAATATATTTAAACCTGTGTTCTAACAATAGACTCCTCTTATCCCACAACTTGCTAAGAAGGTCAAACCTTTTACTGCCACAAGAAAGATTGATTTGTGATCTGGAAAAACTGGGAGCTAATTTTCTCCATGGCAAATGAGCACCTCCCATCAGAAATTGTGCTTATTGCAGTAAAGTATTAGTGGTTAAAAAAATTTTGGTCTCTTTCTATTAATTTTATTATCATAGAAAAAAGAAATTGAGTATCTAATTGTTGAAGCTGCAAGAGTTAGGATATGTTATCATCAGTTTCTATTTATATTCTGGGAGCCAAAAGTACAATTGGTTCCTCATCAATCATCAAACTAGAAAAATAGGAGACTGGAAAATTAAGATTCTAAATTTAAAAAGTGGAGTTTTCCTCTCCATTACAACTATCCTAAGATTTTTTCCTAATATGTTTTCTCAATCATCTATAAGTGAGTTTATTATTCAGTCTTGCATGATCACATTGTATTTGTAATCTATTATTTGGCCTATATGGGTCTGAATTTTGTAATGGGTGTGCCTTAGCATACAGTAATTAAATTATGATTAAGTCTATTTAGATGAGTATCTCCCAGTGTTTATGTCCAATTTTGAAAGCATTAACAGTATTAGTCATAGTACATGTTAAGCACACCAAATTGCCTAATGAGGTATCTCTATTAATATAGAAAAATTGAAAACTGTAATTTAGTAAAATTCAATCCTGGCAAAATGCATAAATCAAGTAATAATGTCTCCAAATGGAGACTACTACTTTTGGCACTATAAATGTTTTTTTCCCTAGAGTTATATGTTTCAGGTACCATTGCACATTCCTATTTTCTATTATCTAAATTACCATAGACTAAATTCAAATCCCTAATGCACTGAGTTCATTCATCCACATGTTTGGGATGGGCAGGAGAGAAGCAAAGGTCCAGTTCCTGAAATTTTCTATTTAATTGGAGAGTATCTCATTGTCTATTTTCTAAATTAATGAGTTCTCTTTTTTTTTTTTTTTTTTTGCCATTGTCTATAAAGTACGGAGGCAAAACATACTTTTTCGTTGCACATAATTCCTATTTAACTGGGAGATTTTATAATTGTCACAAGAGGTGTCCCTTTGTACCCAATAAGCCATGACAATTTAAAAACATTTTTTAAAAGATATAGGTAGTGTATATTTATGTATAAACAGAGTTTACTACTTTTAAATGTGTTAGCATTTAGCAATGGAATCCCCTAATAAAAAATGTGCTTTTCATTAATATTATCCTTTTCCTTTCCAATGCAATTGTACCCGATCATGCCCATTTAGAGCTACAGCCTTTATTACATTTAATTTTCACCAGCCCCCAGTGAAATGAGATAGAGGCATTCATTGTCTCTTTTTTCTCTGATTGGCCAGGAAAAACACTATTTTATACTGTAATTTATAATACATGTTGTCAAGGGGCCAGATACTCAAGCTAAACAATATTTTTAAAATATATACTTTACACTTACAAGAGAATAAACTGTGAAGGAGATCAGGGAAAATGAAGATCATTTTTCAACTCTAAAGGAAATAAAACTGGAGCTTATGTCACATTCTCCAAATGATAATAGACTGATGTCCAGTCATTTGTCTCCTCAGGGCTACTTTCAAGACTTTTGTAGAAAAAAAAGTTTCTCTAGGCTTAAGCACTTTTTAAAATTTATGTTCACCTATTTCCTTGATAACCATATTTAATTGTACTGTATTAACAGAGTTTTTCACAGCTTTTTCAGGCGTTGGTATTTTGTTACATACAAGTAAGAAATGAAAGAGGTTTCATTTAAAAAATATATACATAATGGCAGCTTGAATTTTAGTAGAAGCTTTTCAGAATAATACAACCAACAGTACATATAAACTGTGAAAGAAAAATTATTAATTTTCTTACAATGAATACCACATAAAGAATGTCTTTATTCTAATTAAAATGATGATGTAAGATGAACAGTTCCTAAAGAACTGAAATTATCCTAACAGAACCTTATTCCCTATCTAGAAAAGTGTATACTAATATTTACATAAAATACTTCAATTAAAATCCTGCATTTGTCAGCTCTGATTTTAAACCTCTCAAATGTGGAGTACTGGCTTTTCAAGAATCCAACAAGAAAAAAAGATGCTGTATATTTTATCTACAGAGTATTTTGTTTGTTTGTTTCGCTCAAAATTAGTTATTATCATCTAGCAGGCACAGTCGCCATGAAATAAGCTCTGCTTTCATTGTCCTCAAAAGCAATCTCATAGAAGCAGGTCATATTTAAGGACATGATCGATGGCTCAGAAACTGCAGGCAAAATAGCTTTGCCCTGAGTTTTGATGAGGATCTCGCCCTAGTGGAAATTATAGGCTGTTACATTACCAGAGAAACAGGTGCCCCAGATACTTCAATTCCCTTCCAGTTCCCACTGTGGAAAGAGGAGAGGAAGTAGAAGGTTAAACAGGCACACAAAAACAGAACTGATCGGTAACAATGGCTCGCTTTTTTCTCATGAGAGAATTACTCATTCCACTGCTGTTTCTTAGTATATTTGGAGTTTGATAACAGGTTTTTACCATCTTTTATGCTGCAGTGAGCTTATATCTTTATCTCTTAAAATATCTACTTTTTAAAATTTGTCGTAGTTTTAGGAAATAATGCATAGTTATGTTTCTATATAATATGCTAACACTGCCTTGTTAATGTTTCTCACATGCCTCATTCATTTTCCTAAATCCTGGGCAAAATCCCCAGAAGGAAATGTCAATTGCTTATACTGCTTCCCCTTTAGTAATTTTCCGATACTGAGAATCTCAATAACCTGATGAAAAAAAAATATTTTCTCAAAAGTATAGCGTAACATTTGGAATAGTCAGTAAAAATGCCATGTTTTCTAGAAATTTAAGTTTCTATTTTTCATTGTCTTTCAAAAGGAATTATCACTAGATTTATAATTAAGTTTTGTGAAAAAATGTCCAAAGTGTCCCAAAATGAAATTTAGAAAAAAATCTACTCCTCAAAGGAGAAGGAAAATAAAGAGGTAAAGGAGGGGTATTTTACTATTTTACATATTAGGAACAGCTGAAATATTTTTAAACCACTATTCTTATCCTTCACAGATTTTATGCACAGCACACACAAGTTTAAAGGAGAAGAATTGGGAGTTTCAGAGAGAAAAGGAGTAGTACAAGGTAACTGTCTCTAAGAATTCCCTTAAGGTCACAATAAAAGAAACATGCATATCTTTTAGGACTTTTAGAATTATTTCAGGCCAACAACCATGGAAACTTTAGATGAGAAATAGAAAGACAAAACAGAAGTCTGCTTGTCCTGAAATAACGGCTCCCAAGGAAAGAAGATGGTGGAACATGTTGATCACATACACACCCTATTTCTTCTAATTTTCATTGTCTCAGGGAGGAAATGACTTGAGTGGATTCAAGGGTAGGCATCAGAGAGTATCACAGACCTAAAACAACTAGAGGATGTGCAAGCTATTCTTGGTCCTAGGGTGGACAAGGTCCTTTGCTGCATCAGCGGGAGTGAACAGATCATTCTGAAAAAGCTTGTATAGAGTAACATTATCTTGAAGTTTTTGCAGGGGGTTTGAGACTCATAGGCCCTCTACAGTCTCTCTTACTTTACTCTTACTCTTCAAGTAGTACTTGGGAGTACCTTATTTGAAGATGCTCTTTAAAGGTTAGGAGGTGCCAAGGTTAGGAGTTAGCTCTTTGGGTCTGACTTTTGTGTGAACTTTTAATGTCAGAGGATACAAAAAAAATGCGGGGTTAATTGATTGAGGAGTTAGTGCTGCGTATTCTTTTAAAACAACTGTAAGTCATACCCATAGCTATACTCATACACACACAGACATACACATATATTTGATGTCTCCTTAGTAACCTATGATATAGGTACATTATTATTATTCTCATTTCACAGGTGAAGAAAAAGAAGTATAGAGACATTAAATAAGTTTTTCAAGGGGTTACAACTCGTAGGTAGCTGAGCCAAGATGCAAATCCAGACTGGATCCCACTGTAGCATTCTTGGACACTATGCTACAGGAAGGATAATACCCCTATGTTAAAGACAATTAATAAATTATTGCTATACAATCAAGCAATTTTCCAGGAATTTGGGATTGCCTTGTTGCCCGTCCCATATCAATGAGGTAGGAAACTTGAGTTAAATTTGGTATAAGTGCATAAACAAGGAAAAGAGTTTATGCATATTACATAGTTTTAATCTTTGCTGTATTTCTTAGAAACCTAAAATTCAAAGAAGTAATTTATAAAAATTTAAATTTTCTTGTTTTTAGTTAAATTCTGATTGTATTAATATTTTCCAGTGAGTCCTAATACCATAATATGACCTATGCAAAAAAGAGGGTTTACTTTTGTCCAGCAAATTTTGGGAACTGGTAGGAACTCCATTCACCTCTTGGAGCTTCTCTGGGCATCTCAAATGTTAAAGGCTCTATGAGATCCTGCAGTGGGGTTTAGTGTTGTTCACTTCATCATTTCCCAGACTTCTTTGAGCAAGTGTTCTTTGGATGTCTGTGTAGTTGTTGTTTCTTAGATACACCTATTCAATTTTTGTATAGCTACTTGTTCAGTGGAACACTCCACAGTAAAATCTTTGCTCAAATTAACGTGGGGAATGAGGGCAGCCATTTTACTCCTCTCACATTCTACAGAGAGTTGGAATCTCACAGGTTTTCTCACTGGATGAAAGCACATGCAGTCTCTGGAATTGAGTAGAGTTTCCATGGTAAATTATTTCTTTCAAGCCTCTTTAAAGAAGGTGTTTGGCATCTCCTTTGTTGACATTAAACAATATCACTTTCCAATTTCTATGCAACAGCAGTTTACTGTTGTCAGTTTAGAGTTATTTTGCATTATAAATGTTTCTCTGGTTCCTGTTCACTTTTAGTAGAGAATTTTAGTCTTTATTAAACACACTTGTGTAATGTGTTTTAATTATAACATTCAATTTAATTTTGATGGCTTCAAATTATACTGAAAAGGCAAGAAAAGAACTTTGCATTTTTATGTTTCCTTTTAGTTGGCTGGCTGATTGGTTCAGTATTAGTTGATACTGTAGCCAAATAGAATTAATACTAATAAGCTCTTTCTGTTGTCAAACAGTTGTTACAATGATGGTTTAACTACTAATGGCAGATTTTCTAACATCAAATACAGACTCATTATACTTTGTACCATTAACAAATGCTTGTCAATATCAAATTATCTTAGATTTCTGAAGATGTAGTGCTTAATCATTATTATGATATTTCAGACAAGCAGATTATTTTTAAAATTGGCAGTGGTATCAAACAGCAAGTTCATTATTTTAGAAAAAATAATTGTATCAGCACTATAGAAGGTCATTTGTTAACTTTCTGTCTACAGACATAAACATTTGTAAGACCCCAAACCAGGGAATCAAGATTTTTAGTTTTAATATGTGGCCTA
Organism: Mandrillus leucophaeus; assembly: GCF_000951045.1. Classification (NCBI taxonomy): domain Eukaryota; kingdom Metazoa; phylum Chordata; class Mammalia; order Primates; family Cercopithecidae; genus Mandrillus; species Mandrillus leucophaeus. The sequence goes on along the minus strand of NW_012100532.1, from coordinate 137,469 downwards.
TAAATCTCACTAAGTAGTTCCATCTCATCCTTTTTTTCTTTCCTGTTATTCTTAACTTCATTGGAGGTTCTGAACTCTTCAGGTTCTTACAAGAATTAGTTTGGTTCTTCTATTAAGGGTTAGTGGTCTTAGTAGTTATCTCACAGTACAGGAACTAAATCTCATGTCTTGTATTATGAAGAAAGTTTGGGAAGGGGATGGAAAGTGTGAACGATGTAAAGGGACAACCATTATTTCAAAGTGATATTTTTTCTTCTCTATTAAAAAAATGAAGGTTAGAAGTAAAGCAGTTGAAAATATCAATTTTTATATGCTTTTCTAAGATATTCATTCCAATAGCATTTCCTTTCTTGTATAGTATTGTGGTTAAAAGTGTAGCTACACAGATGGCTATTAAGATGCCAGAAGTGAATGAGACTTTCACTTGAGAATACTCGTGTTTGAGAGATTAACACAAGGCAAAGGAATAATGGAAGAGTTAATGTTTTGTCCTCTTAGGAAAGCAAATAGATGACTAATTATTATAAATACTTCAAGGCAAGGGATGTATGGCCAGTGTAGATTCCTTAAGAAGTCTATTACAGTACCTCAATGAATTTTGAATAATAGATTAATAAAGTTTAGGACTTAGAACTTAGGATAACTTAAAAAAATATTTGTAGGGTAGATATCTATGGAATGGAAAAAAAAGAGTGAGTTCTGTTCTGGATCATTTTTGTTCCAATCTAAAGTGCTAACATAACCAGTTTTTCTACCAATGTAAAACATATATTTTATTCTCCTTCTCCTCCTTTAGTTGTAATTACTTCCTTCTCTCATCAAGTTTAATAATGAAAACAGCAGTACTTTTGGAGACAGACAGACCAAATATTTTCTTAGACTTCAGTATTGGGCTCTAAGCAGAGCATTAAGACAGACAAAATTGAGGTTTGTAAGCTTCTGTTTGACTCTCATTTCTCATCCTAATGCACTTCTCTGCTTCCTTTTCCCCAGTCACCTCTTATGTAGACTTTCCCTCATCATACAAGAATTAAGAAACTCAATCTCTGTTTCAAGAGCCTCCCTAACCTAAAGCAAGGGAACATGGTGTCTTTTTAGTACACTTGAGACCACGGGCTCAGCTCATTACTGCCACGACAGCCTCTCCTGCAAATAGGTTTCCCACCACCAGCAGACAAAATCATAAGTATTTCTAACTGGGTGAATTAAATTCATCTTTTAAAAGTAAATTATCACAGAGTTCTATATCATAAGAGACTAGCAGAACAGTTCTTAATCCAGTTGCTCTCTGCTCTGTGTTTCCAGGATAAAAAAAATAAAATAAAATAAAATAAAATAAATAAAAAATTGCCTGTTTCAGCTTTCTTACTGAGTATATTCACTCATCCAATCCCTTCCATTCTTTCCAGGTGGAGATTATTTCTATGTGGACTCTTCTCTTGTGGGCATATCTGGACATCAATGTCCCCAATATTTTCATAAAATTCATTTATTTCTTCTTTTTCCATCCTATTGAAAATATCACGGGAGATTGTAAGAATAAAATATTTTAGCAGTTTTGGTCTTGTGAGAAAGCATCTCAGGTTTACAGGTTATAGGTTCTGGCACTTATAAAAACCATATTCCAAGTTAACAAGAGATAATAAGTAAAGTTCCCATTACAGAACTCTCACTATTGAGTCTCCCACCTAGATTTGCCCATGCTGGGATCTCAGTAGAGACCATGATGACCAAACCATATATTTTATTTTCAAATCTTACTTTATTAAATTTTGCTTACTTTTTTTTTTTTTTTCTTTTCTTTTTTTGAGCAGAGTCTCGCTCTGTCGCCCAGGCTGGAGTGCAGTGACGCGATCTCGGCTCACTGCAAGCTCCACCTCCTGGGTTCACGCCATTCTCCTGCCTCAGCCTCCTGAGTAGCTAGGACTACAGGCACCCGCCAACATGCCCGGCTGTTCTGTATTTTTAGTAGAGACAGAGTTTCACCGTGTTAGCCAGGAGGGTCTCAATCTACTGACCTCGTGATCCGCCCACCTCGGCCTCCCAAAGTGCTGAGATTACAGGTGTGAGCCAAATTTTGCTTATCTTTATATCCACACCCAATTTAATACAGTGAAAGTTTCTTTTCTATTGTTTTTAACACTTCCTTTATCTCTAAAACCCCTAAATATCCTTCTGGAGCCTGCTTGAATATCACCCTCTCAATGTGGCATTATACTACCAATCTGAGCATTCTTTGTCTACTTATTCCTCCTCTGTTTTCCAAAAGACTCTATTCATACTTCCAGTGTTGAATTTGTAATGAATAGGATTCATCAGCTTACACGACTGCCTTTCACATAGTAGTCCCTCAATGAATATGCTTTATGTGATTACAGGAATAGATGAATAAATGGTTAGCTGGTGATATGGTTTGGCTCTGTGTCCCCTCACAAATCTCATCTTGAATTGTACTCCCATAACTCCCACATGTTGTGGGAGAGAACTGATGGGAAATAATTGAATCCTGGGGTTGGTTTCCCCCATACTGTTCTCGTGGTAATGAACACGTCTCACGAGATCTGATGGTTTTATCAGGGGTTTCTGCTTTTGCATCTTTCTCATTCTTTCTTTGCCTGCTACCATCCATGTATGACAGGACTTGCTCCTCCCTTGCCTTCTGCCATGATTGTAAGGCTTCCCAGCCACGTGGAACTGTAAGTCCAGTTAAACCTCTTTCTTTCGTAAATTGCCCAGTCTTGGGTATGTCTTTATCAGCAGTGTGAAAACAGACTATTACAGTAAATTGTTACCAGTAGAGTGGGGCGTTGCTGAAAATATACCCAAAAATGTGGAAGCAACTTTGGAACTGGGTAAGAGGCAGAGGTTGGAACAGCTTGGAGGGCTCAGAAGAAGACAGAAAAATGTAGGAAAGCTTGGAATTTCCTAAAGACTTGTTGAATGACTTTGCCCAAAATGCTGGTAGTGATATGGACAATAAGGTCCAGACTGAGATGGTCTCAGAGAGAGATGAGGAACTTTTTGAAACTGGAGCAAAGATGACTCTTATTATGTTTTAGCAAAGAGATTGGTGGCATTTTGCCCCTGCCCTAGAAATTTGTGAAACTTTGACCTTGAGAGAGATGATTTAGGGTATCTGGCAGAACAAATTTCTAAGCAACAAAACATTCAAGAGGTAACTCGGGTGTTGCTAAAAGCATTCAGTTTTAAAAGGAAAACAGTGCATAAAAGTTTGAAAAATTTGCAGCCTGACAATGCAGTAGAAAAGAAAATTCCATTTTCTGAGGAGAAATTCAAGCTGGCTGCAGAAATTTGCGTAAGTGACGAGGAGCCAAAAGTTAATCCCTAAAACAATTAGGAAACTGTCTCCAGGGCATGTCAGCAGTCTTCATGGCAGCCCCTCCCATCACAGGTCCAGAGGCCTAGGAAAAAAAAAGTGGTTTTGAAGGCTGGGCCCAGGGTCCCTGAACTATGTGGAGCCTAGGGACTTGATGCCATGTGCCCCAGAGGTTCCAGCCATGGCTGTAAGGGACCAATGCAGAGCTTGGGTCTTGGCTTCAGGTGGTGCAAGCCCCAAGTCTTGGCAGCTTCCACACTGTGTTGGGCCTGTGGGTACACAGAAGTCAAGAATTGAGGTTTGGGAACCCCCATCTAGATTTCAGAAGATGTATGGAAATGCCTGGATGTCCAGGCAGAAGTTTGCTGCAAGAGCATGGCTCTCATGCTATGGCAGTGTGGAAAGGAAATGTGGGGTCAGAGCCCCCACACAGAGTCCTTACTGGCACACTGCCTGGTGGAGCTGTGAGAAGAGGGCCACCATTCACCAGACTCCAGAATGGCAGATCCACTGACAGCTTGCACCATGCACCTAGAAAAGCCACAAACACTTAATGTCAGCCTGTGAAAGCAGCCAGGAGGGAGGCTCTACCCTGCAAAGACACAGGAGTGGAGCCACTCAAGATCATGGGAACCCACCTTTTGCATCAGCATGACCTGGATATGAGACATGGAGTCAAAGGAGGTCATTTTGGAGCTTTAAGATTTGACTGCCCCACTGGATTTAGGACTTGCATGAACCTTGTTGTCCCTTTGTTTTGGCCAATGTCTCCCATTTGGAACAGTTGTATTTACCTAATGCCTGTACCCCCATTGTATCTAGGAAATAACTAGCTTGCTTTTGATTTTGCAGGCTCATATGTAAAAGGGACTTGCCTTGTCTCAGATGAGACTTTGGACTGTGGACTTTTGAGTTAATGCTGAAATTAGTTAAGACTTTGGAGGACTGTGGGGAAGGCATGATTGGTTTTGAAATGTGAGAACATGAGATTTGGCAGGTACCGGGGTGGAATGATAGGGTTTGGCTCTGTGTCTCCACTCAAGTCTCATCTTGAAATGTACTCCCATAATTCCCACATGTTATGGAAGGGATCTGGTAGGAGATAATTGAATCATGGGGGAGGTTTACCCCTTACTGTTCACATGGTAGTGAGTCTCACGAGATCTGGTTTTTCCACCGGTTTCCACTTTTGCATCTTCCTCACTCTTTCTTTGCCTGCTGCCATCCATGTAAGACAGCACTTGCTCCTCCTTGCCTTCCACCATGATTGATTGTGAGGCTTCCCCAGCCACGTGAAGCTGTATGTCCAATTAAACCTCTTTCCTTTGTAAATTGCTCAGTCTCAGGTATGCCTTCATCAACAGCATGAAAACAAACTAATACAACTTGGCAAGGATCTTCTTTTTCAACTGGATGTAAACTCATTATGGATTTAGAATCAGTCCTTCACTGAGCAAATGAAGGTAACTCTGACCAGTAGGCATTTTCTAGATTAAAGTAGGTTTGCTCAGTACTGGTTCTTTTGACCAGAAAGTTCAATTTCAGTCCAATTTCATTCATTATCTCCTTCTATTATGTTTTTAATATCTCTTGGCCACATGATAAATGCAGTAATTATATGCAAATGACTGGGAACAAAGATCAAAATGTGTGTCTCTAGCAAAGACTATTCATTTATTGAGAACATGGTGCCAGGTTGCTTATAACTGTGCTGATTACCTGCTTATGCTTTTAGCAAAAGTTCCACAAAACATTCTTATCTATCTTCCTAAAGTCTGTCATTTGGCTTTGTAATTTTTTAGAATTTATTTTTTCAAGAATAGAATGTATACACTCTGGACACCCATGACACTGTTATCTGTGTACTGGTAAGAGATATGTGTTCCAGGGAACCAAAACTTTTCAGATTGTATTTCTGAGGATTGTTTCAAATTTTTTATTCAAGAGCAATAGAAAAAAATTTCTGAAATTTAATGGTGCTTAAATATTCACGTCTTCTCACTCTTAGATGAATTGACCAACTCAGAAAATTTTATTAGATATTTTATTTATATTTTAATTATTTTTCATGTTTCCAAAGGAATATAAAATGGGAAAAATATTTTCCCTCCCACTCAAGCAGTTCTTTGGGATAAGAGGCAGACAACTTTCTAATAAATATCCCCATCTAGTGGTACAGTTAGAAATATATCAAAGACATAGTTCTATAAGAAAACATTGCTACAAATTCATTTTCCACGTTATGTATTAAAAGTAATGGCAATAACCGCAATTACTTTTGCACCAACCTAACGTTTACACATCTGTGTGTGTGTATTCACTAAAGTATCTGGTTAGGAAGTGAAATTCAACCTCCCATATAACAATATTTTTGCTAAATTTTGTAAAAATGGTTGTACCAAAAACTTAAACATTATTTACTAAATTTGAGACATTTTCTTCACTAACTTAACTGATACTTATCTTATTCATGACCAGCCCCTTGTATATAGCATACACATCAATACCAAAAATAAAGAAGCAAAATTGATGAACTTTTCACATTTTCTATTTGGGTCGGTTGAGAAAATATTTGACATCACACTTTCTTTTTAAGTTGTGTAATTTGAGAAAATATTTGACAATGGCTTTTCACTATCTAGATTAGGTGCAGAAAAATATGCTAAAGGTTTAAGACATTGTTTCTTCCTTGCCTTTCTGTTCCTGTAAACCAGAATTCAGGTTCATAACACAGAACTTCAGATAGGCATATTGATGGAACCATGAAATATAAGAAAAATAAACACCTGCCATTTCTCAATGTTTGCCTCTATGAAGCTAAAGTGATATCAGACGTTGGCATGTAAACAGATATAAGATTTTTTTAGCTGATTTTTGCTCATGTGGGTGTGTAAAAAGATGTTGTAAGATATATTACGACAAATACACCACCTCATGTCAGGTCTGTTGCTAAGTAACTGACTATCCCAAAACTTAGTAGCTTAAAACAATAGTCATATAATTACAACTCATGATTTTATGAGTGAGAATTTGGACAGAGCTTAGCTGGGGTTTCTTTTGTTCCATGTGGCAGTGATTGCAAAAACTCAGTGAGATTCAGCTGATCTGGAGGGTACATTTGTGAAGATGGCTGGAAGGTGAGCTCAGTTGGGAGTGTTGACTGGGATATTTACATGTGGCTTCACCAGCATGGGTGTCTCAGTATACCTGGACTTCTTACATAGTGGATTAGAGATGTAGCAGCAAATGTTCCAATGAACAAGAAGAAAGCTACATTAATTTAAATGACCTAACTTTGGAATTCACATAGTATCGTTACAGTCACATTCTCACTCACAAGTCCACGTAGAGTTACTCAAGTAAAGACCTGTCTACTTAAAAATAAAGTATCAGAAAATTTTCAACCTTATTTTTTAAGCCACCAGGCATCTAAAGGGAATAGTTACTAAGAATATCCAATATGCAGAAGAGACAAAGAAGTTCTGATAACTGTTTTCAGTTATCTGAAGGGTTATCCATGAAATTAAGATGTGTGTAGTCCATATACAATAGTCAACTCTTACCTGCAGTTTTTCTTTCTGAAGTTTCAGTTACCCATGGTCAACCATGGTCTGACAATATGAAATGGAAAATTCCAGAAATAATTCATTTCCTTTAAATTATGTGCCATTCTAAGTGTAGTCATTGAATCTCACATAGTCCCATTTCATCTTTCCAGGTATGTCAGTCGTCTGTTTATAAAGTATATCATTAGTCACTGAATAACTGAATAAGTTATCAGATCGAAAATACCTAGCCTAAATAGGATTCAGTACTATCTGTGGTTTCAGGTATCCACTGAGGGTCTTGGAACATATTTCCTCAAGAAAATTGATACAAGGACTAATAAGTAAAATGATAGAGAAAAATGTTTTGGTTTAACATAAGAAAGAATAATTTTCTGATAGTTAAATCTCCATTAAAGTAATAGGCTGCCTTGTGAGGCAGTGAACAATCAGTATATATGCAGGAGTCTTAACTGTTACAGATGTGATACCTACATCAAATGAAAGGTTAGACTAAGCAGACCTTAAGGTTCCAATACTACAGCTGTATTTAAAGAGATTAACCTATTCCTTCATGACTATTTGGGTTTAGAGGACAGATGAGATATTTAAAGTAAAAGTTATATAATTTATAACATGACAAAACACTCAGCTGCTTTCCATATTGCCTTCATGTTGTTACACAATAGCTAGTGCACTTTTAGAGTGCATTAGTAACATGATTCGGTTTAGGAAATACGGAAATGTCTAAAGCAGTGTGTTTTAAATCCTCACTGAGGGGAATTTTAAAACAGATAGTGATTCTCTATCTCCATCTGCAGAGATTTTGATTTACTTAACCTGGAGGGGGTCTGAGCATGGGTACTTTTTAAAGCACGCCAGGTGATTTTAATGTACACTCAGACTTGAGGACTCATAGCTACAGCATGAGTCTCTGGACTTATAGATAAACCTGTGCAGCAAGGTCCCCTAGAAGAGCAGGGAAAGTAAGTAGCTGTAACCTGAAACAACAAGGTGTTCCAAGAACCAGAAGAAAATGTTAGTAGTTTTTTTTTATTATTATTGCTATGCCAATACTTAGATCTGTCTAAAACTTCCTAAAGAGCCTGAATAACTTTTACCTTGCCTTTTCAGAGGAATGAAGGAAAGAGTGAACATTTGTAGCTCACATGTGAGCTACATGTGTTCCACATAGAGCAGAAGTCCTTGTTTAATATCAGTTTCAAGTGACAGATTTGTCTTTCTTATTAAATCCAGTTAGACTGTGACCAAATTGAGGACAGGGACCATATCTCAATTATTTTGGAGACTCCAGTGCCTAACACCCTGGCCTACATTGTAAGGCTTCAAAAATTAATTGTTCGTCAAGGAGAACAACTATACACAATAGCAATTTAATAATATATTTTAGGAACATGTAATAAGAGGTCACATTATAGAGGCTCCTTGGAATGAAACAGATATTTATGAACAGCAATGTTTCCAGAAACATGTATATACTTAGGCCATTTACATTTGAACTTCAGCAACTTTTTAAACTATTAATCTCCATGTGATCTCTTAGATAGTCCTTCAACTAATGGGTTTCGCTGAAATTTAAAAATAGAACAAATAATCTAAAAATTTTCAGTGAGCCCAAAGCTATGATTTTTAGTATATTTTCAATTCAGTTGTTCATGTGTTATTCAATATGAAATCATTTCAGATTCAACTGAAGGGTAAAATTAAATTTACCATTTAAAACTAGTCAGCTGGAAAATTTCAGATCTCTCAGGAACCATGTCACATCTCAATTTCTGGATTGACTTGAGTGAAGATTCAGAGCTTACTGTGAATGCTGATGTGAAAACTAGTATTATTTTTCAGTTTTGTTTCAAGGCCTTAAACTGCTATCTATGCCACTGAAGTGAATCATTAGTTCCAAGCATCAGGGCAAAGTTCAACCAAAATATCTTAGGGTTTAGTCCTGGTCAGTCATCACAGTATGGTATGCTAACAGTTAAAAACAGGGATTTAAAAAAAAAAAAAAAAAAAGATGTTTGACAGTCCTTGAAATTTCCTCATAACTTTTAAGTAGGAATTATTCTGCACTGTAGTCTATAAGAAATTGGTAGACTGCTGTGCCAAATTCATCTTGTAGATCACTGCACATAGCCAGCAAATTACTTGACAATTTTACTTTCAAGTTCTGAAAACAAACAAAAAAGTTTATATAAAATGGCTGAATTTATTTTTTATTTCTGCAAGTAGCTTATTTTACCTTTGAAATGTGTTTTATTGACTACAAGGATTTTATGCTTAGTTCTCACATGAATAATATCATAATCCAAAATCAAAACCAGAAAAGCAGGAGAAAATATGTGCATGTGGATAGACTACAACAAATATCTATCATTTTTTGTTTCTTAACAAAATGTACTTAACATTGAGCGTTACCTACTTAAGGATGAGTATAGTAACCTTACTCATCATTGGATTCCCAGCATTTAGCACAGGGCATAACATAAAGTAGGAATGTAAGACTTTTTTTTTAAAGCTAAAATGAATTAATGAATCAATGAAAGTTCTCTTTCTAGTAAATTGCAAGAAATTTTGGTAGGATTAATTGTTATTGTTAGAGCAAAATTAATTCTTGATATACATAATGGTTTTCTGAATAAAAATAATATTTTTAATAATTTAATAATTATTTTAAATTAACTAGTTAACATTTAATTATTGATATATATTTGAATACCAATATGCTTATTTGTATATCATATTTTTTCTATTTCTGTAAAATATCTTCTTTTTACTATAAATGTCAATTTAGAATTGTGAAATTTAGGCAGATAACTAGATACTGCAAGATGTGATATCAACTAAAATGACAGTGATATTAATCTAACAAAAAAGAATGTCTCATATATCTTTATTCCTCTTAAGCTCATTTTTAAAAAAAGAAATGCACATTAGATTATAATAAATGATGAGAACAACCTCCCACTGGTCTTCTTCATATAAGCAACAACAGTTCTAGTCATTTTTTATCAGGGTAAATAGAAGAACAAAAATCTTAATTTTGAGAAGGGAATTTGGTTTTAATTTATCATCCCTTACCCAGTTTAACACTCTCCCTTTATTCTCTCCCAGGAAAACTTACTTTTTCTCTGTCTTATGTTTCCTATCATCATTTCCTCTTCGAGCTTTTCTCTCTATTTCTGTTCCTGGGTTATTTTATAACAGAACAGGATGAATTAAAAATATTAGTTTCCACTTATTAAGTTTCATTTGAGCTTTATGACAGCCCCATGAAGTAAAGATAATACTTTAGAGTGATTAAGTAACAAAGTGGACATTAGTCAGTAATTTGCATAGTTGAGATTTGTAAACAGTTGTGTCAGACACCAAACCTCTGTACCATGCCACCTATCTGTTAGTGACAGATAAGCTTGGGGTTAATAGCAGTTTCCTTCCATTCTGTAATTAAAGAATTATTAATTTGGGTAACCTACTAGCATTGGAAAAGCACTATACTACCACTTATTTTAAAACAAGTAGTGTATTCGAATCTTAGGAAATATACACATTTTTCAAAGACAATTGTTTTGACCTAAATAACTTCATTACTTTGGACTAAAAGCTGTGGAAGGGGGTCAATCTGTGATTCCAAGTGGGAGGCTAATTTTGGACTTCAGATCCACGATGACAATGAGAAAACCTAAAGTTGGGTTGCTCTGTGGTGATCTTCATTCTAAGACCTGTTGTCTTCCCCTCCGTGCAACATTACAACGTGGTTGATAGGGGTAAGGAGAACTATCTTGAACTCAGAAAGTTAAATTTTCCTCTTTGAAAAACCTAGTAGTTCTATGCTAATCCTATTATGAATGTCAGCTGCATGAACCCAAATCTACTTTGCAAATAAAAACTAATGATTTTTTAATATAGTAATACAAATTGACATTTCCAGGAATGAAACTATTGTATAATAAGGAAATTTAGCTTTTATTTTTTTTCTGGAGCTTTAAGACATGCTCACCATTTAAAAAAATCATGGCATTGATCACAACCACTTATGATATTATTATATTTTAGTTGGCCAAAAAGAAAATTCCTGTATTAGTTTATAATTTTTAACTGTTACATTATTGGCAATTCTATATTTAGGCATAGACATCTAATTACTTTGTTATGTTTTCTGGTGTATTTGTTCCCAAGTATTTACATGTTGAAATACAGAACTTTTTTATCATCTAGTACATTTCTTTTTGTCTTTTATATTACAAATGAGACATTATCTGGATTTATAAATTATATTTGTAGATGAGCTATATTACTTATGAATTTTAGCTTAGGATATTTGTTACGAAAAGGAATTGGATCTGAGAGGAATGAAAATTTCTGCTAGCTCACGCTCTCTTTAATGTGGAAACTTTTCTTCTGAAAAAGTTTGAGCTAAAGAGACAGATATTTAGAAGATGGCCAACAATTTAACTTGCCACTACACAGGAACTCAGGAGTATCTACAAATGTCCTAGATACCTATTTCTTCTACAACGTTTCTAGCAGTGTAGGAGGGCATAATGTTCCTACAAATCAATATTTTTGTACAAAAGCATTTGCCATATGACCCAAAATATATCCTCTTTCCATAACGATTTATATAATTTATCTTTTTTTAAAAATGTATTTCTACCCTCATCTGAAGAATAAAGATGACTGTGAAAGCAACCATTGATCAGAAAACAGCTAGAGGACATATTCCCTAGATATGAAGCTTCTTCATTGACTAGTCAATGTAGACTAAAGAAAAATATCTCACTAGAAGATTTACACAAATCAGTAGCATCTGCTGATTTATAGCTTAATTGCATTTCTAATTAATCTACAAAACACATTTGCAAATCATCTCGTATAAACACTCTTAATGTCGTGGAGTTCGCTACTGTGTCAGAGAAGTAAGAAGAGTGTTAATTGATGTGTCCAGTCATCATCAAGGCTATCTTTCTACTCTCATGTACCACGAAGTGAGAACAGAAAATGAAAACAGCAGAGGGAGGTCAGTGTGATCTTCCTGTTCTCTCTCTCCTTCTGTTTTTTCTTTTTTTTCCTCTCTGTCTCTTTCCCCTTCTTTCTTTCTTTCGTATTTCTCTAATTCTAAGCAGATGGCTAGGGTAAGTCAATAACAGAACAAATACTATAAGCTGGGTGCGGTGGCTCACATCTGTAATCTCAGCATTTTAGGAGACCTGGGCAGGCAGGGAGCTCTAGACCAGCCTTGGTAACATAGCGAAATCCTGTCTCTACTAAAAATACAAAAATTAGCCTGGCATGATAGTGCCTGCCTGTAGTCCCAGCCACTTGGGAGGTGGAGGTTGTAGTGAGCCAAGATCACACCACTGCACTCCAGCCTGGGCAACAGGAGTGATATACCATCTCAAAATAATAATAAAAATAATAATAATAAATAAGATAACTGCTACAAATATTCTAAAGCCTAACAGTCTAAAGTGATCAATAAAGACCTCAGTATAAATCTACAAAAGTATTTAGTTTAAAAATATAGCAACAAACTTGGTTGAATTTAGCATTTTAAGTAAGGCTTGAAATGAAAACTAGAGCCAGGCGCGGTGGCTCACACCTGTAATCTCAGAACTTTGGGAGGCCGAGGCGGGCGGATCACAAGGTCAGGAGATCGAGACCATCCTGGCTAACACAGTGAAACCCTGTCTCTACTAAAAATACAAAAAAGAATTAGCCAGGCGTGGTGGCGGGCGCCTGTAGTCTCAGCTACTGGGAGGCTGAGGCAGGAGAATGGCGTGAACCCGGGAGGTGCAGCTTGCAGTGAGCCAAGATGCACCACTGCACTCCAGCCTGGGTGACAAAGCGAGACTCCGTCTCAAAAAAAAAAAACTAGAGGTATGTCAGCAGACATTGGTAAAGTGAATAATATGAAGAAAGATATCAAATTGTATTTGTTGTATATAGTTCTTAAAAATCTTTAAATTGAGGCTTAATTTAAATGTAGTGCTTATTATTATGCATAGATTAGTTTTTATGTAAAATCTAAATTATCTTTAGAGAATATACAGTTACAGATGGTTACTGGCACAAAGTTTGCAGGACAGAAGAAATACTGATACTTATTTTGCATTCAGTAAAAAATAGAACTGTTTCTTGGATTAATAAACTACTAAGACTTTTTTTTCTGGCTTTTAAAAATATTCTCTTTGGGCAGGGCGCAGTGGGTCATGCTTGTAATCCCAGCACTTTGGGAGGCCAAGGTGGGTTGTTCACAGGGACAGGAGTTCAAGACCAGCCTGACCAACATGGTGGTGTAATACAAAACTTAACTGGGTGTGGTGGCATGAGCCTGTAGTCCCAGCTACTCAGGAGGCTGAGGCAGGAGAATTGCTTGAACCCAGGAGGCAAGGTTGCAGTGAGCCAAGATCGTGCCACTGCACTCTGGCCTGGGCAACAGAGCAAGACTGTCTCAAGAAAAAAAAAAAAAAATCTCTTTTATTTGCCTCAAATTTGAAATATAAAAAAAAAATTGGGAAGTGTTCCCTTACGCCAAATCAGTCAAACAATTCTAACATTTCTCATATTTTTGTCAAACCCCATTTCAAACAATTAAAATTCAGAGTTTTGTTCTGAACTTTCTCCAATTTTGTTGATGTCTGGCCTCCAAAACTTTTATAAATATTAGAATTCTGGATATACCAAGTGTTAGTCCTCTTTTATCTTGACTCCCATAAATGATTTTCTAAAATCTTACTTACTATATTAGTAAATTGAGTAAAAATTTTTCATTTCCATAAATTGTTATTAGTAGGCTGTCATCAACTTAGAGAACATGTTCAGGGAAGTGAGGCTGGGTCTGGTATTTTAGACAGTTATTTTTTCTGATATGAATTATTGAGTACAAAACATTCTTATTAAAGTTACAGCCAGTATCAACTGACCTGGTTTTAAGGGTGATAGAAATTCAGAATGCCATTGGAAAATATAGAAGTGATCAGAAATAAAGAAAGGGAAATAAGTTAACCTTATTGCACTATTTGTGATATTTAGGTGCCCATACTTCACAGTACTAATCTAATTTGTTATTTAGTACACTCTGCAAGCAGTTTTTTTTTAATGTGATAACATAAATCTACATTTCAACCCAACCAATGTTTCATTCTGACAAAAAGAAATAAGAAAAAAAAATTCAGCAAGTTGATTTTTCCAAATATATTTGATAATTCTCAATGTTTTAAAATGAAAATAAAAATAATATATTGTAAAGTGTGATTAAGAAAATTGATTTATTTTTATTCTCTGATGATATGACTTGTTATTAATTACATCAACCCATGAAGCCACTTTAGAGTATGCCTGTACATTCAAAAAGACTGAAATAAAGTGGAAACATTTCCAATTTAAAAAACTGAAAGAAAAATCTGTTTCATTTCAATACCTTTAAGATTGAAGACTGGTGTTCAGACATGTCATCAGCTTGAAACTGAGTCAAGACATTTATTTAACAACTTGAAAATTTAGCATGATCGATATAATGTATACATTTTTATTGTATGTGTTTGATTTTTATTGTCAAAGTTTAAATGAGCTTATTACAAATTATTATATGAAAAAAATTAGGTGGATTGAAGAGGAAGCCCATACTTGATTAATATATCAAATTATTTTCTCAATTTATTTTTCCACAGGCTGAAGGTCGCTAATACCCACTAATTCAGTTTTGCTTTCTGAATCCTCTTTTTTTTTTCATCATTCCTTATCATTCTGAGATATTAAAATCTCAATGTTCCAGTCCTGCAACCACTCCAACTCTGATATCACTTCCCTACAAATTTACAAATAAGAGAGTTCTTTCTCAGTTATGTGCAGAAAATTAGAGTTTTCTTGCTAAGACTCTTAAAGTATAAAAGCAAAGTGACCCAGCATATGTGCATTTACTAAAAACTACATAAAGAGTGTTAATTGAAAACTATGAATGCCTTCCACTGAGAGACTCTACTGTACTAGTCAAGACACTCTGTTCTGATACCCTACTGAATGCCTTATTAATATGCTTTACAAATGTTGTATAATTGAAACCTCACCAGCACCTTGTAAGACTGAATATTATCATCACAATTTTACAGATGAGAAAAATGAGGCTTATAGAGTTTTAATAATTTGCTCAAGATATACAAGTAGACTGTTCTAGAGAATGTTTACAGCACCATCCAGAGGAAGAAATGAGTGAAACCCAAGACAGGGCTCCTGCCTTTCGGGATGTACCATTACCTTAATAATGCCATAGATAGCACTGCTTTAGGTTAAAAATTATTTTCCCCTCTTTCTAGATGTGAAATGTTTCATCGTTCTCATTATTTGACTATAGTCCAATTATAAATGAGTAAAGTTGGAGGTTTGTCTCAATATTTTCTTTTTTCTTTTTTTTTTCCTGTTTCTTTTTTGAGATGGAGTCTTGCACTGTCACCTGGGCTGGAGTGCAATGACTTGATCTCGGCTCACTGCAACCTCCACCTCCCGGGTTCAAGCAATTCTCCTGCCTCAGCCTCCAGAGTAGCTGGGATTACAGGTGCCCACCACCATGCTCGGCTAATTTTTGTATTTTTAGCAGAGATGGGGTTTCACTGCATTGGCCAGGCTGGTCTCAAACTCCTGACTTTGTGATCCACCTACTTCGCCCTCCCAAAGCGTTGGGATTACAGGCGTGAGCCACCATGCTTGGCCAATATCTTTTTATATTACACTTCTGTTTACACGTTATTATATATTTTCATCATTTAAATAAACATACAGCTTAAGACCCTCTCTACCCTTTTATTCTTTGAATTCTACCTGTGTACGGTTATTAGCCATGTTGTTTTGGCTTCCATTTCCTTACTCTGTAAGTTCCGGTACTTGCTAACTGTCATTTTACTAATTCAGGCAAGGGTGATTAAAATTAAAATTCTTATTTATTTAAGGTGGGTGACTAGTCACATCAGATGCCAGTTCTCCTCAGAAAGATTAAAGTTACCAGTGAATAGACAACTTTTGAATAGAAAATGGAGGGAAGAGAGCCAAGACTTGTCAGAGTCCCCAAGGGAAGAAGCTGGAGGAGGAAAGAAAAGGAAAGTAGCAAAAGTCTGTCAGAGATGGACCCTGAAGAACTTGGTGCCTCATGGGAAGGGTAGGTGGAAAGGCTTCTCTCCTCCCCGTCACCCCTCTGACAATTTGCTGACCACCAAACTGTTGCAGAGTGCCTCTGCCCCCCCAGCTCAGGGCAATACAATTGGTGGTGGTTTGGGAACTTCCCGGGGACAGAGAACCAGGTGGCCATGCAGACAAAGCCTGCACTCCCAGCAGACATGAACCGACATGCTGGGTTCCATACAGGTTGTGCCCCTGTGGTAAGACACTGCCCTACCTGGGGATTCCCTCCTTGTACACCACCAGACACTCCCCCAGATTCAGTCTGGTTTTGGCAAGTACCGAGAGTGTACGCTGACCAAAAGTGTTTGTTGTGCTTTTTGTGAAGGTTCCACCCCTGCTGAAAGCGAGCCTATGGTGCTCAGGCTTTCATGCAGAGCAGGGCCTAACTGTTCTCCCTACACAGACTGGCAGTGCCCCGGCAATAGAGGACAGACAAGTCTTTAGCCTGACTGCTCTGGTCTCCAGGAACAGGCTTTGCCCCAAGCCCACTTTAGTGGCAGTCATCAGGGAGCCTGCCATGGCCCACAGCCACACTACGGCCCGGAATCAAAAGAGAAAGTCTTTATGAACTTAGAGTCCTGTGCCTTGCAACAGGGGCCTCCTAGGGGAACAGAACACATTCCTGCCAGTTCAAGAAGAGGAGTTGGTGCACCTCCCACCCCTATCCTGGAGACCTCAGTGCACTCCAACACAGTCTGTTCCTGCCACCTCCCTGTCAGGGTGGTGCTTCTACTTGACATCAGCCTACCTGAGGGAGAGCCCACTCGTACTCTCAAGTATCATCTGCGGGACTGCAGCCTGAACTTCACCATCACATAAAAAAACCTGCTAATAGAAGGACTTAGTGCTAGTCCTTGAGATAATCTTCCTGAGACCTTTGCACCCTCAGCTCTGTAGGAGATAGTGGGTCAGCGCTTACCTCCATTGCATCACTACAACCAGAAGAATATGGGAAAGCCACCTCTCAGAAGTTATCCACTACCTAGGAACCCATCCAGAACTGTGGCTCCCTGAAAGCACGCAGAAATGAAGCCAAAGGATGATACATAACAAAAATCACAGTCATACCCTCAAGGGAAAAAAAAAAACTACTTGAAAAAAGTAAAAGTCTCATCCAAACAATAGCAATTTCAAAAATAAGAAGTGACAACTCCCTCAGATGAGAAAGAATGAGTATAAGAACTCTGACAGTACAAAAAGCCAGTAAGCTTTGCCCCCTCCACAGGATCACACTAGCTCTCTACCGCTGGATCCTAACCAGATTCAAATGGCTGAAAGGACAAACAAAAAACTAAAATATGGATTTTAAGGAAATTCAATGAGATGCAAGGAAAAATTGAAATCAAATACAAAGAAATCAGAAAAAAATTAGGATATAAAAGATGAGATAGTTATACTAAGAAAAAAATCGATCTGCTGAAATTGAAAATTTCACTTAAAAAAATTCAAAATACAGCCAGAAACTTTCAGAGTGCACTACACCAAACAAAAGAAAGAATTTCAGAGCTTGAAGACCAGCCTTTTGAATTAACCCAGCCAGATAAATATGAAGAAAAAAGAAGTTAAAGAAAATAAACACAGCCTGCATGAAATATGGGATTATGTAAAGTGATCAAACCTACAGCTTATTTGCATTCCTGAGAGAAAAGAAGAAAAAGTAAGCAAGTTGGAAAACATATCTGTGGGAATAATTCAGGAAATTTTTCATACTCTTGTAGGAGAGGTTCACCTCCAGCTTAAAGAAATTCAGGGAACACTTGCGAAATACTATACAAGATGACTATCCCCAAGGTGTAGAGTCATCAGATTATGCAAGATCAACATGAACAAAAAAAATTTAAAGGAAGCTACACAGGTCATTGAGGTAGAAAACTAACACAGAAACTTGGTGATTAAATTGGACTCGACCAAATGGACCCAATAGACGTCTAGAGAACACTCCACCCAATAACCACAGAATATACATTCTTCTTACCTGAGCACAGACATTCTCTAAAGTTAACCACATGGTCATAAAACAAGTCTCAATAAATTTAAAACAAATTGAAATCACATCAAGCATCTTCTCAGCCCACAATGAAATGAAACTAGAAAATAAAACTACGTAAGAACATAGAAACTAAACAACTTGCTCCTGAATGACTTTGGGGTAAACAGCAAAATAAAGGCAGATTTAAAAAATAAAATAAAATAAAAATAAAGACACAACATACCAAAACCTCTGGGATGCAGCAAAAGCAGTGTTAAAAGGAAAGTTTATAGTACTAAATGCCTATATCAAAATGATAGGAAGATCTCAAGTTAACAACAACATTCTCCCTAAGAACTGGGAGAAGACAAGGACATCCACTCAGCCACGCCTACTCAACATACTATTGGAAGTCTTATGCAGAGCAACTAGGCAAAAGAAAGAAATAAAAGGCACCCAAATAGGAAAACAGAAAGGCAAATTATCTCTGGTGGCTGATGACATGATCCTAGAAACTCTAAGATAACTAGAAAACCCTGAAGAGTCCTCTAAAAGCCTCCTAGAGGTGAAAACCAACTGCAATGTTTCAAGATACAAATCAATGTACAAAAATCAATAGCCTTTCTATACACAAGTAACCTTCAAACTGAGAATCAAATCAAGAACTCAATCCCATTTACAGTAGCCACACACAAATAAAATATCTAAGAGTATATTTAACCAAGGAGGTGCAAGATCTCTACAAGGACGACTACAAAACACTGATGAAAGAAATTAGAAATGAAACAGACAAATGGAAAAACAGCCCATGCTATAGATTGGAAGAATAAACATTAAAATGATGATATTGTCCAAAGTAATCTACAGATTCAATGAAGTTTCTATCAAATTAACAATGTCACTTTTCACAGAATTAGAAGAAAAAATTCTAAAATTCACATGGAATCAAAAAGGAACCCAAATAGCTTTAAAAACAAACTAATTAACAAACAAAAACATCATAAGCAAAAATAACAAAACTAGTGGCAGTGGTATCACATTACCTGACTATACTGTTAGGTATACCTGCTGACTACATGTTACCTATAATTATACTACAAGGCTACAGTAACCCAAACAGCAGGGTACTGGTACAAAAATAGACACATACATCAATGGTACAGAATAGAGAACCCAGAAAAAAAGTCACACATCTACAACCAACTGATTTTCAATAAAGCTGACACAAATAAGCAATGGTGAAAAGACATATTATTCAGTAAATGATGTTGTGAAAACCGCCTAGCAATTTGCAGGAAAATGAAACTGAACCCCTTCCTCTCACCATATGTAAAAATTATAAACAAACTCAAAATGGATTAAAGACTTAAATGTAAAACCTCAAACAATAAAAATCCCAGAAGGAAAACTAGGAAAAACTCTTTTCGACATTAGCCAAGGCAAATAATTTATGATGAAGACCTCAAAAGCCATTACAACAAACACACAAAAAATTGACAAATGGGACCAAAGTGTTTCCTTACAGCAAAAGAAACATCAACAGAGTAAACAGACAATCTACAGAATGGGAGAAACCATTTGCAATCTATGTATCTGATGAAGGACTAATATCCAGAATCCATATGTAACTTAAAGCAGAAAGAAAAAAAAAAAACCCCATTAAAAAGCGAGCAAAAAACATGAATAGGCACTTCTCAAAATAAGACATACAACGGCCAACAAACAGGTGGAAAGGTGCTCATCATCGCTAATCATCAGAGAAATGCAAATTAAAACCACAAAGAGATACCATCTCATACCATTCACAATGGTGCTGAGGATGGAGCAAAAAGGAACATTTGGTAGAAATGTAAAGTAGTTCAGCGTTTACAGAAAGCAGTATAGTACTTCTCAAAGAACTAAACAAACAAACAAACAAACCTGCTATTTGACCCAGCAATTCTACTACTAGGTATCTACCTGGAGGAAAAATGAATCATTTCACCAAAAAGACACCGGCACTCTCATGATATTGCAGCACTACTTGTAATAACAAAGTCATGGAATCAACCTAAGTGTCCATCAAAAGTGGACTGAATAAAGAAAATGTGGTCCATACACACTCTGGAATACAGCATAACTATAAAAAAGAACACAATCATGTTATTTTTGCAGCAACATGGATGCAGGGGAGGCCATTATCCAAAGTTAATTTTTGCAGAAACAGAATATCAAATACTGCGTGTCCTCACTTGTAAGTGGGAACTAAACAACAGGTACACATGGGTATAAAGACGGAAACATCAGCACTGCCTCCAAAAGCGGGGAGGAAGACAGGAGGGCAAGGTTTGAAAAACTACCAGTTGGGTATGATGTTTCCTATTTGTGTGATGAGGTCAATAGAAGCCCAGCTCCCAGCATTATGTAATGTATCCGTTTAACAAACCTGAACACGCATCCCTGAATCTAAAGTAATACAAAAATAAAATACAATATTATTTTTAAAAAATAAAACTATCTTATTCCAAACCCCTAATCATTTCTTCTGAAAATATATCTGTTTTTTAATTAAAGTCATAAGATGTAATAGCGAATATGAAATAGAACCAAAATTATTATGAAAACTTAGTTTGTATAGTGGAGAGAGTCAAGGAAGGTGACCAAGGAAAATGCGTGGCACAGCGGCTGTGCTTTTTAAGAGTTAGAAGAGAAGAGAGGCTACTGGTGAAAACAGAGTTGTCTCAGTGAGAGCTATAGTAAGACCCAAGCTCTGTCTCTGGGAAAGAGGTACGTGGCTCCTTCTGGGCTCTTGAATCTACGACAACAAATAGTGGGGGGACCCAGTAAAGGCATTCACCTGCTTACTACTGTTTGCCTACATTGTAAGGTAACCCCGAAAGTATCACAATATAATAAAGTCAGATTCAACAGTAAAGCACATATCTTAATTTCTGAAATAGTGTAAAACGTTGCAGTACTTCTAACCAACCAAGTAAATCATGAAACATAAACTATGGCTCTTTCAGCTTTTGCTTCACTGTAAAACTCCTGCATTGATGGAAACTGGAAGCAAAGCTAACCTAAGAGTGCCATCTAGTGGACTGATCTAGCATGACCACAACAGGTGGTTCGCTCTCCCTAGATTTTTCTTAAAATGATGAGAATAAATTGGAAGGAGTCAGCCATCCAGAAATGGGATACTCTAGCTAACACTCGGCAATTAGAGAAAGAAATTTAAGCCTAGAAGTAAAGGTTTGGGGGAATGCTAATCATTGTCTCCTTTCTCCCCCACAGAAAAACTCACTATCCAGCCCAGAGGCAGAGAAGGGAGTGGAGGAGGCCAACTATGTGTCTCAGAAGAGTTGTATCTACTGTGCTGACACAGGGTGAGAAGGACCATCCCACTGTGCTCATATTCCAGGGTAGGAGGGTTCTCTCATGGTGATGACTCCTGTGAAGGAGAAGATGTGACAAAGAAAGAACCAGGAGTTGAGGGGGGCTGGGAGGAGTGCAGCTTTCCCTCAAAGAATTTGATAGTGGTATAGATATGACTGCAATAATGATAATTTTGAAATGGCAGCTATGGAATGTACAAGAGAAAGGAGGGCCTGATTGGAGCTTAAACATCTAATAATTGCCCTGGGGCAAGGGTTGGAGGGAAGACCCTGAAACAATAATGTTCAGAATCCCATGTATACACCAAGCACTCCTGCATGGGGCAGGATTTTGGTAACCCCCAGGTATCTATACCCCCAAATGTGTAGCTAACTGCAACTTGGGGTCTTATTTAAATAAGTGCCTGTATTACTTAAATAAGTTAAATGCATCAAAAAATAAGTGTGAGGCTTTTGTCAAACTCTCTCGTTACCTAAACTTGATCCTGATAGCTAAAAACAGAAGTTCTCTCTTGCTGCTTTATAAATAGACTTCATAAAGAAATACAGTCCAAACTTTAATGAATACAGGGATCCCTATAAAATACTCATTAGAAATGTGGTTTTGCAAATTCCATTTGTGAGATTTGAGGGTTGATCTGAGGTAGAACTCAGGGATTTGAATTTTAAAAAGCATTCTTACTCTGCTTCAGGCTGTATGTAAACACAATTGCAGAAATGCTTTCTGCTAAGCCAAAGGTAAATTGGCACTGCCAATTGCTACTTCACAGAAAGTAAAAATTATGCTGAGAGGAAAGCAAGGAAGTATGGGATTTTGTGCTGCTGTTGTTACCTGGCTGCTCCAGAGAACCATAAGATTATAACCAACTCATCTTGGTTTGCCTGGGATTGTCCTGGTTTGTCACTGAAATTCCTGTATCCTGGAACACCCTTAAGCCCCAAGCAAACTAGAACAGTTGGTCACCTACTGAAGAAACCTCCTTCAAAAAAGGTTTGCATAGTTGTAGCTACCAGAAGAAAGCTCAGCAAAGATCCAGCAGTCCTTCTAAAATGATCTAGGTTGAGAATAGCAGCTGCTGGGGAATCATTATTAGGCATTACATCAAGAGGAGGCATCAAAAATCCAACAGGAGAAGCTACCTTTGCTAACAATAGGGAAGACATAGAATTCAGAATTCTCATTGATTGGAGTCATCACAAGATCAGATTAGATTAGATTAGATTAGATTAGATTAGATTAGATGGTTTTTCCTGCAGAAATCACTTTTTTTTTTTAACTTCAGCAGTCTTTTATGTCCAAAATGAGTAAATCAGTGGACAAAAAAGATATAGGAACAAAATGAATTTGGCATAACTCATTACCAGAAAAGCAATGTTCATGTTGAATAATGGGAAACTGAATTTGTGTGAATTTGTGTGACATCATCCAAAGCCTCCAATTTCACCAATGCCACTCGTTTGCATCTGAGTTACACAGTTGGTAGTTTTTCACTTCAACTCTTCCAAAATAAAAGTAAATACAAATATTCTATTAAGAAACCTGGTAAGTTTTGAAACCCAAAAGCTCAAGCCAGTTCTACAGACCTTGAACTTTCAACCTAGCACTGAAATTGTCAGTAATGGTTTGGATAGAATATAGGCTTACACAGAAACAAACATGGTTGAATTTTTCCAGACACAGAAAATAAAGTTACCAATGTCATAAAATATCTAAGTTATATCTACTTGGAGATACTGTGCTTGATATCAGTGGTCTCAATTTCATTAGGAGAAATCTGATTATCTTTCTGGAATTGAAAACTGGAAATGGCCCAGCTGGATTTCCTTTTAGAAGACACAAGGTTTCTTGAAATGAGCTATCTAAAAGTAAGATATTCCTTTCTTGCACCAGTGAAGACTGAATGAGCTTGAACAGGTGTGGCATAAATAACCACTCGATCACCCAAATGCATGAGCCTCTCTTCTTTCTGGATACACAGCCAAGCCAAACCATGTTTTCTTGCCTCTCTTTTACTTATGTGTGGCCATGTACTAAGTTCTAGGCAAAAGAAAGGAAGCAGAAATGATATGTGCTACTACCAAGATTGGATTATGAAAACCTACTACACATTCTCCTCAATGTATGTTTCACTTCAAGTCTACCAAGATGGTGGCTTACAGGGTATCGAAATCTGCTGAAGATGAAAGAACCTGCATTCACCTGGGAGCCCGAATGACTGTTAAGAAGTTAGCTGGTCCAGTTGATCACCTGATTGGTTTATGTGGGGAAAAATATATTGAGCAAGAGCTTATATGGTTTCAGGAGTATTGCTAGAGAAGTTAGCCTACTTTCATCAATTTAAACAAAAGCCGAAGACAGGCTGCATTATGAAGGTGTTGTTTCTAGGGCTTGCTGTGAAAGAAAATATCCATGTAATGAGCATTCATGAGGGCAGGTGATGCCTTTTACTATGTGCTTGGGCCATGTCAACGCACAAGACAGACATACTTTCTCTAAGGCAGCCTGTTTCCCAGCAGAGAGTTTCTTAAGTGTCAAAAAAATATTTCAATAGACAAGCAAGATTTATTTTTAATTTATTTCTGCTAAAAGTAATAAACACTAAGGTTTTATTTTAAAAATATAAATAAATGGAATTACAGGTGAAAAGGAATGCATCATGCTGCTACTTAACATTTCTTTTATTTCCCCAAATGGAAATTATGGTTAAGCCTAAGTTTTAAGTTATAAGTCATTTGAGACGCTTCTGAATGTTGTCTCCATATTTGTCTCCATATTCAAAGAACTATGTATTTCTCCAAGGACTCATAAAGTGGAGAGTGCTCAAATGTGCCAACAGTCTAAGAAAAGGAAACCCCTTAAGTGAAGGAAATGTTGCTAATAAGTGGAAAGGTTACGTTTTATTGAGTATACACATATATGGTCATAGTGTTAAGTTACGCTTCAAGCAGCATTGCCAAGATTAAAGTTATAATTAAATCCCCATTTTACAAAGATGTCAGTTAGTTTTTTCAGTGATTTTATGATTTAATTAATGACTAGGACAACTTATTTCAAGCATGAGTAGTTTTAATAGTAAAATATAGTTTAGATTACTAACTTGATGTTCCAGAGGGACTGACTGCTTCCTTGTGAAAGGGTAATTCACTGTAAGACTTCCTTATGTTCAAACCTGTCCTCTCTTCATGCAGTGTATTTTATGACTCAGTTTTGTGGTTTCCACATACAGCTATCTTAATAGCAGCTGCTTCCCAACCTCCCCCCACCCCACACACACACACACACACACACACACACAAATATTTTTGTCTTACAGATTTAGTTCTTTACTTGTGGTGAAACTGTTAGAATAGAGGCAGAATGCTACATGAATCTACAAAGATATACCTCTTCCAATGAACATAGTAATTACTTTTTCATAATTTCACAAAATGACCAAGGCTAAACAAGCAAGACATATGCAATGAACAGAGGAAAAAAGAGGCAAGTCCTAAAACACATATAAAAAGCTTTGTTTACCTTGAGCTCCGGCCTTTTCTCGCCACTTAAGGAAATTTGTTTCAGTGGAGGTACTTGTGAGAGTACTTGTCACATGCAGATATCAGCCTTTTCCTATCATCAAGGAAAGAAAAAGAAAGGAAACTGATGAACCTGATGAATAATAATTTAGGGTGGCAGAAGTAGAAGGGAGTCAGAGATTCATCCAATGCATTTTATAATCTAATATTGGACAAAACTAAATACATGTAAAGTATCACAAGAGGCCTTAACAGAGTCTATATTGGGCATACAAAGACCGGATGATTAAAGCTCTTAAAAACAGACATCTGGTGAATCTATGATTGGTAGTAGTGCATTTGTGTGTGTGTGTGTGTGTGTGTGTGTGTGTGTAGAGAGAGAGAGAGAGAGAGAGAGGGAGAGACAAGGAGAGAGAAAGAGAAAGAACAGAGGGAGAGTGCACACACATACAACAGCTCTGTGGCTTGGATGGTCTTGGCACTTGGAGGATATACAAAGTATGAACCTGTAAGAACCCTCTACCAAATTGGGAAACGAGACTCATGCAATGAAACAATAAAGTAATACAAGAAAATAAGATGTGATTCAATGCCAAAACAACATGTTATTGGGGGGAAAAAAAAGAGAGAGAGAGAGAGAGAGAGCACTGTCCTGTGATATAAAATTTGAAGCTGTTAGTCAGCTCTGCAGTAGCTAGTTCTTTGACACTGATAAATTTCCTTAAATTTTCTAAGGTATTGAACTACATGATCTCCAAAATTCCTAATTTCCTTAGATTATCTAAGGTATTAAACTACATGATCTCTGAAATTCCTCACACTTGTAAATTCTAAGACTTTAATTTTAAAGATAATCAGACTAGGAAGTGAACAAATGTGTCCTCAGAGGGAATAGGACATGAAATGAGCCTCAAAGCAAAAACAGGTTTCAAAAAGTGATCAAGAAGGACAAAGTAGGCATCCAAATATGAAATGAAAAAAAACCCCCACAAAATATGTATCTGATATGGTGAATGATGTGGCATGTCTGCTTTTCCATAACAAGGCATTGGAGTAGAACACATAATCCATGTCAGAGGCAGTCGCCACGTATCAGGAGATCCTGGCAGGTTTTGAAAACCAGGGTGAGAATTTGACCATCACATTTAAAAGGAAACAGGAAGAACATAGTTGGAAAATGACAGAGAAAGAACCAAGTGTTGAGGAAGAAGGTGAGGTAATGAAATGAAGCAGACTTAATAGAGAACCAAAATGATACCACAATGGACTGGGGATATTGTTGAAAAGAATAGCCAATCAAATGGTAGGCTTTGACTCAAAATATAAATATGTCAAATGAGACAGAGATATACTCTTTCAAAGCTATTCCCAAGTCAAAAGAAAATGGAAATTTAAAGCCATGCTATGCTTGCTTACTTCATAAACAAAGAGAAGACTATTGTTATCAGTAGCACGTTTGTTTTCTCCATCCCGTGTCCATATAAAAGCAGCCATTGGCACAACCACTGTTATTGCCAATAGAAGGGAGAAACATAAAATAAAATAAAATAAAATAATAATTATGTGTACTTTCTAAATGTTTGCAATTTATGTATTCAAAACTGGATATATTTTTATAATAAAAATTAATTTTAAAAGGTGAGTGTTTAACCTAGGCACTGATTAAAACAATGATGTATATGAGGCAATGCAAGCCATATTATTATGGGTGAGATGTTTTGTGCTATAGTCAATAATCTGATTTTTTAAATCTTTAAATTTCCCGTAGCTTCAGGCAGGAAAGGAGCACTTTGTGTGTATCAGCGGAAGAAAGAGAGGGAGGTTCTTGCCATTACACTGCAGAAATTGACAAAATTTGGCCTACTCAGAGGCAGTTAAGTAAAGAACATCATGATTACTTGTAGTTTGTGGAAACAAAAATAAAACTCACCATGCTATAAAAGAAACAAAATTAATCTGACGCAGAGGAGCAAGGAGAATGTAACACTCCCTGTATGTGAAAAACTGCTAAGCCAAAATTGATTAGCAGCCATTGTTTTCTGTAGACAGGAAGCAAGAATTAACTTAAATTGTATCTTGCTTTTAAGTTAAATATAAGGAAGTGTTCATTTACTACATAAATTATTTCCAAATACAGGAAAAAAATACAAAACATGAGAAAATGACGGAATGAGTTTTCATAGTCATACTGAGAAATGGAAAAGTAGGAAGTAAGTTCTCTCTCTGAGATGTGAATCTGTCAAATGTAAAACATTGGAAGAAAAGCACTTAGAGATTTGGATGAGAAATATTAAATCAGAAGCCTGCATAAGGAAGAGTGACAAAGTATAAAGAATTATAAAGGAATATTAAATACATCATTATATTCAAAATACTTCCCCCTAAGAAATTAAATGTTTCACGTTTATTTTATATATTCATTATAAAAATTTTAAACAATGCAGCAAAGAATAACAGTTTTTAAATTAAATGCAATAAAATTTTAGTTAAGTCTCAAACAAATGACACAAACTACCACAATCCAGAAATGACTATTTTAGCTAAATATCATTACAAATACATAAATATATATTATTGACATAATAGATACAATTTTTTTTTACTCTTAGTGAGGTATAATCAACATAAAACAAACTGCACATATTTAAAATGTACGATGTGGTGAATTTGAGACATGTGTAAACCCACGAAACCATCACCACAGTCAATATATTGATACATGAGAAAAGTTTTGGGGGTAATAGACATCATTATTTTGGTTATGTATTTAACAGACATTAAACATATTTTTAATAAACATTCATTAATCATTCTAAAAATCCTACAAGTGTGGTGTTATTTTATCCCCACTTAAGAAAACTAAGGCCTAGTTGGGTTAAGTAAACTGATCAATGTCACACAACTAGTATCAATCTGAACTTGAACCTGGCATTCTGGAATATAAATAAGCAAATATAGTATCTGTAGGTATATACTTATAGAAATGGTATAGAGATTACAAAATAAATTCTTATAAACGATAACAAAATAAAAGGAAATTGTGTTTCTAATTTGGTTTATTTAGCAACCCTTAAGGGCTTAAAGGCTAAGATATTACTTAACTCTAATGGAGAGGCTATGTAAGATATTGGCTGGGCATACTGCCATCTTCTGGGAAGCTCTCTGTGAAGGTGAGTTTAACTGTGAGATGGGGACAGTACATCTCAGGTGAGTAACTGTGAGGTGGGGATCTAACTCATAGGGAGAAATTTAAGTGTAAGTCAATGATTTAAATCACTTAAAATTTTGTCTACCCACCCTCGCCAACCCAGGGAAAATTTAGCAATGTCTGGAGATATGTTGGTTGTGACAACTTGGGGACATTTCTGGCAGCAAGTGCCAGAAGTAGGGATCTTACTAAATATCCTACAACGCACAGGACAGCCCCCTACAAAAAAAGAATTATTAGGCCCCAAATGCCAATGGTAGCACCGTTGAGCAGGTCCTGAATGAGGAGAAGCCATGAGTCAGCCAAAGCGATGGACACAACAAAAGAGAGTAGGGACACTTAGCCTTTAGCGCACTAACAGTAAAAGCCAAAATACACAGTAGTTTAGCTGACTGTCCACAGTGGCAGAGATCTTGTACGTAACAATGGAAGCCCACTTTTGAGAAGAAAACAGGGGTCATCCAAAGAGAATCAAGTCTCTAGAACTATCCTGAACCTTGACTCATATTGAAGTTCTCCCCAAAACCTGCTGAGACAGGTTCCTTTTCCCCTGATGAACCTGAAAACTCCTCTTACCTGTTATACAATAAGTATGCCTCTTTGTATATTTTTGTATGCTGAAATATCCTAAAAGAACCTCCAAGTTTAATTACTTATGTATTATAGTCTTATGCTTTTTAGTATTGAATATACATTTAAATACTAATAAAATATTTTACCCAAATCATTTATTCATTTCTCAGAGTATATTCAAGTTGGTTCCCATATATATTGCTGTTTTCCTGTACATGGTAAAATGAAACTTACAGTACTGGCATTCATCCTTAAACAGGATATTCAAGAGCTATTGAGTTAAAATCATTAAGATTATTTAATATGAAGATAGAGACAGGTTACTCTCTCAACTACCTGCATTTAAATATTACCAGTGACTGAAATTACAAGTCATTTAATAAAACTCTTCATAATCAAAAAATATTTGTAGTCTTAATTAGAAAATATACATAATATATAATTTTTAATGTAATTTTTAAGAAAGGTTCATACTTTCAATATAGTCTCAATTTTTTGTCTTCCATGAAATTTTATGATTTTGATAGATTAAATGATTAAATAATCCCAATTCTCTCTTTGAGATAAGCATGTCAAATTCTTCTGTATCTGTTTATAATCATTTATTATAGTGTAATTGTTTCAAATATACCTGAAATTATAGTTTAGCATAATATCATTTGAAGTTACAATTTATTAGTAAATATAACAAAGCCTAATATAGAATGAATTCTCAGTTATAATCTAACACTTATTAAATGTATGATCATGAGCAAATTATATAATCTCCATAAATCTAAAGATGTATTTTCTATAAAATATGGATAATAGAGTCTATGTTATAGTAGTTGTTAAAAAAGTACGATAATGCATGTAAAGCATGTTATAAGATTATGGACAAATGTCATAAATTATTATTGTTGTTGATACTTCTAATATCATGACATCAGAAAAATACTTTTTTTTGTTTTTT
>NW_012100532.1:80797-106260 GCF_000951045.1 Mandrillus leucophaeus | reverse complement strand
TTCTTAGTGGGAGAAAATTGTTCAGTGTGTTCAAGGTAATTGTTAGGCAATTATGTTATTTAAAATCCTTCAGAAGGTGCTTTCCTGAACAATTTAACAATTTAGGAACAAAAATCTAATTTCAAACTCCACATTAAATTGTTAAAGTTCTAAAATATTCCAATCAGATCTGAAAGGATAGTCTTATTCTTTTCTATTTTCAATAGAGATATTTTAAGGAAGGTGTATTCTGTACAGTGATCTCCCTATATTCTAAAATGAATTGATCTGACACTTGTCAAGTTAGGGTCAAGCTGACACCCCAGAGCCTCTTTGTATTTCTGTATTTAAAGATGCAACAATGTAAGAATATATGTTATAAATGTAACTGACTACCCAGAGGGAAAGTACCTCGAATATTTTCAGTGACAAACAAACTATTTTTCTTATTCTTTTTATCTAGTACTTGTTTTTAATTTGTACTTCATAAAATAATTGTTTAAACCATTCAAGTATTTTTTAGCTACTCAAGATTCATGACCTTTAATATTTTATATTCTAGTCAAGGATGGAAACAACACAAACAGAATGCAAAATAAAAACACTTTTAAACAATATGCTGAAATACACTTAACTACAAAGTGTAATACCAACTGTGAAGATGGAGCAATTAAGTCTTCCTAGTGGAAGAAATGGTGTCTTAGAAAAGATTCATTTGATCTTGATCTGGTTTTAAAAACTAGTCATTCCCACTTACAAGTAGAAGGTGAACAATGAGAACATATGGACACAGGGAGGGGAACAACACACACTGGGGCCTGTTGGCAGGGAAGGAGCGGCCGAGGAGAGTGTCAGGAAAAACAGCTAATGCGTTCTGAACATAATACCCAGGTGATGGGTTAACAGGTGCAGCAAACCACCATGGCACACATTTACCTATGTAACAAACCTGTTCATCCTGCACATGTGCCCCACAATTTACATTTTTTTTTAAAGGCGGGAGAAACGTATTTAATGCAGTGAAGCTAGTTTAATTCATGGGTTCATGCCAAAACACTTTTTGATTTCTTTCCTTCAGGCAAGCATTGTTCTTGTCATGGAGATAAAACTATGAACAAAATAAAGTCCCAGTTTTAAATAAGTTATATTCTGTTGGCGAAAAACAAGGACCTAAGAAATAAATAGGGAATGTGTTAGGTAGTGAAAAGTGCCACAAAATGACATGAAGTAAAATCAAACAGGTAACAGGACAAAGTATATCATGGGAGGACTGCTATTTAGGCAGAGAGGTCAAGGAAAGCCTTTCAAACTGGCATTTGAGAAGATGCCTAAAGTAAGCGAGATCAACTCATGTGAAGATTGTATATGTGGGAAGTGCATTCAAGAAAGAGAAGGGTAAGGGTAAAGACCCTGAGGTAGGATCCTGTTTGGACATGTTTGAGGAGCAGGTAGTACAAAATAACGAAAACAATATCTAAGTTTAGTTTTGGCTGCAGAGTGGTTAAGGTAGGCTGGAGGTAAGGATAGTAAAGTACATTTCAGATAGGTTGCATATCATCTCCTAATTTTACTTACAAAAGGAGTATGATCTTTGTTTAGAAAGAAAACTAGTGGCAATATAATCAGTCTCATTGCTTATAGAATATTCAGTGGAGTACCTAAGTGAGCATACTCTAGAGACAGAATGCCTACATTAAACTTTAAAACGCACCATGCGATCTTGGACAAATTTACCTCACTTGTATGCCAACATTTTCTCTCTATAACATCACTGTAATGAGGTATCTGCAGGATTGTTGTGCATGTAAAGGCTTGATATGAAACCTGACATCTGTTAGATAAGCAAAAACAAAAGAAGACATTCTCCATTATCTTACTACAAAATGCTGGAATGGGAGAGTTCCCTTATCCCCTTCTCAGGGCATGTGACATGGATGTGGCGCTCTTCTTCAGTGCCCCACTGCTCAAACCCATAAGGGAAACATGCAGACGGGCAGGTCCTGGGCAGCATTTTTGGGCTCCCACCCCACGGCAGCATCTAGGATTGAGTATTTATAGCTCCCGAAGCCCTAGTGGGCGTGTGTTACAGTGTACCGTTTCAGTTTTGCCATCTTCAGGTGGCTTGTGTTAATCGGCTCAGATAGATCCTCTGCCTTATTACAAGGACAGAGGGCTTTCTGTTTCTTGGGTTCTTGCCCTAGTGTACCAGAAACATCGGATCAGACGTGGGTTTGGAGGATGAGCGCAAGGTTTTATGGTGTGGCGGAGGTAGCTCTTAGCCCGATGGATGGGCAGCCAGAAGGGGTATGGAATGGGAAGGCGGTCTTCCCTGGAGTCGCGCCGCCCAGCACCCAGACTCCCCTCCAACTGCCCCCGGCCAAAGTTTCCTTGGCATCCACGTCACTCCACCATCTCTGGCCTGCCACTGTCTGCTGGTGTCTGTCAGTGTCTTCTTCTGCTCCTACTGATATCCAGCCACTTGGGTCTGTGCCCTGGGTTTTTATGAGCACAGGGTGGGGGTGGGTGGTGTGTGTTGGGCCCAAAGGCAACTTTTGGGGCACGAAAACAGAAATGCCTGTCCTCATTTAAATCCTTGGACACAGTCCCGAGGGTGGAGCTCTCACCAGGTACCCCACCCTTCTCTACGCAGCACTTCCCTGCCTGCCTCCCGTATCAGTGCCAAATGCCGGATGAATTTCAAGAACATGAGAAAGTGGAGCGTATCCAATGCTACAAAATGAGAAGATGCCTAAAGTATCTTCTTTAAAGAATAATTAGAATTGGTCTTTAGGACTTACAGAGTTAACATGAACACAAGAGTAAAAGAAAACAGGTTGCAGGTGTTGAAACTACATATTTGAGAAACACAGAAGTATTTAGGAGGTAAGAATGGCTGAAAGTTGGTGGTGTGATTTTCATTTAATCTTTTTCCTGGATACTTGAGGTAAGAGGGGAAGGCACCTGAGAGACAAAGAGGTAAACTGGGAAGGTGGAAGGCATAAAAAGTTGCAAGAGGCAGACCAGAAAGGAGTCAGGTTTGTAAATGAGTTATGGAAAACTGTGTAAGCACAAGAAAATGCTGACATTCTCCTACATTAAGACCAATCTCAGCCCACCATCTCATCTAGAAGTGCTACACATCCATTTCTAAGCTGTCTTAAAAATAATGCAATCTTTTACTGATTATTTCTTCCAGAAGACACAAGATGAAATTAAATCACATACTACATGTCAAAAACTACTCTTTAAGTTATTGCTTCCTTTCCAAAAGTTTTATGCTCTTCATGTACTCTCAAATCTACCCTATCTCAGCACACATTCTTAGGTCACACTGAATCTACATTTTACCTCTCCTCTCACTGGAATTTTCCCCTATTTATGATTCACATGTTGACATAGAGCTATCAGGTCGTTTCTCCAGGGTTCTTTTATTTCTGTCCACCACTCAATATAGCAAAGGAAGAGATTTTTCCATCAGACCCACCCTCCACAGAGAGCAGAGGAGGTAAATAATATAAATGCTTATAATTTAAAACTATTGCCTCTCTCAGATAGAAAAGTCATATCAGAAGATTGCATAGGGGCAATATCTTTGGAGGAAACAGAATACAAATGCGCTATAATTAAAATGCTGCTTTTAGGTTTATCTTATACCATTCATGAGTACTTCAGATTATGAGATTATGTTTCTTTGGCCTGTTTAGTATTAAACATACAATTAATGCCTTAACCTCCCTTTTAAAATTGATTATTAGAAACTAAGCAAACGCAAATTATAACTTACAGTGATAGCATTTTGATTTTAGATCTTTGGTGACATTTACTTTGCAGGCCATTGAAGACACTTATCTGAGTTTCACCTTAATCTATTAGACTGGAATGCCACAAAGGGGTCAGAAAAATAAAAGAGAATCACTTTATAAAGCTATTATGCATTTTAAAATAGCATGAAAATCATTTGTGAAATGAAAAACAAGAGGTAACTGTTTTCTCTTCTTTCCATAAATGAATTGCAATCAAACCCCTTTGCCTGAAATTGCTCAATATACTTGCATTGTCACAGTATTCAAGGCGGTAATTGTGGCACTAGGATTGTTAAAAATCTATTCAATTTTTTTTCTAAAAGTTTCCTCCATGTTGAAGTTTCTGCCAGTTTCCTATATTATATGCTATTCATTTGCTAAGCTTTAAAAAAAATTTTGACTTCTTTAGGAAAAGAAGCAGTAAGTAGGCTACCAGTAAGTAGCACTGCACTATTAGCAGCAATACTGTTTAATTTCACATGTTCCACATTTGAATTGAGATAGAAGGTGACATCTGAGAATTGTACAATTTCTGCCAAGAAAAGACTGAAATGCATTTCTCTCTAAATGTATGATAGAGATACACATAATTATGAATTCTCATGAAATGCCGGAAAATAACAGCCTTCTGTTGGAAGAGGAAGCATAATAACCAATATGTCTCTATTTATTTTTGCTCTGACATGAGGGTAAGGCCTTTCTTTCACAGACAGTGATTTTCAAGCAGGTTTGAGAGATAGAACTCTTGGTGATAGGTAGAAGGGTGAGGATAGACACCAACAACTTTCTTATTTTTTGAATCTCTGCTCTATCAATTTTAATCTGACTAGATATTTGGATACTGATAAATTTTTACATTGGAATTTAGCCAGCCTAGTCCCATAAATCATAGTGCCTTACAGAGTCCACAAAATTTCCCCACCCAAATTAAAGTGCTCTTAATTTATTACAGCAAAACATTGTATCCATTCTTTATTACATGTGTTGAGTGTTTTCCTTGTTTATATCTACCCTTCCTTTACTTACATCACTCCTCAATGCTTTCACTGTTAAAGCCAAGTGGAATGTAAAACAAGTTTACTGAATTTAATTAATGCAAAGGAAATGGCTATCCTAGCAAGAGAAATGAAGTAAAAGTTTTCAGAATTCCCTTCACTAGTGAATGAGACTTTCACGGACGTAGATAGAAGCTAGGAAGCATGAAGAAAGAGAGAAACACATTCATAGATAAATTGCTTGGAAATAATTTTTAAAGTATTAAATTATTTAAATAAATTTGTTTTAAACCTATTTATAATTCTAATGGTAGAAATTTCTCATTTCTGAAATCCCAATTTGAAAAATACAGCAAAAGCTAAAATGTCTGGAATGAGTAGAGATTTAGATATATTAAATAATATAATATATATAAATTATAATATTCAACTAATCAGAATATTGCATCATATTTACTACTAAAAGTTAACTTGAATGTGTATATTATTGTTAGATAAAAGGATTTTATGGTCTTTCCATTTTGTGGATTGTATATACACATAACATCAGATCATATTTTTCTGTACTTGAGATGAAAAATATGTAAAATCCACAAAAGCCTAAAATCTTATAATTAGTGGGAGCCTGAACTTCCACTAGTCCAAACCTTTTATTTTATAGACGAAAAGTGCTCTAAGAATTGTTAGATTCAAAAATCAGTTAAAGTCAGAACATAAAGTCAGAAAGTTGTGATTGGGAGATTAAAAAAATTGAATTAGTAATCACAAACCAGTCTGAAGATTGTATTTAGGTGTACCGTGAAAGCAATATAATATTGTGACAAGGACAAAGAACTTCCAGTCCAGCCTGGATGTATATCTCAGCCCTATCAGATTTTAACTTTGTGAGTTTGGGTAACATTTTGAATGTTGGTCTTAATTACCAGTATATTTTCTATAGCTTGTTATATTTCAAAAATATGGGGCAAATAAAGAAAAAAATGTGATATGTAGTAAATGAGATCATTTTTACCCTAATTTCTTTTGTTTGAAAATTTTTAGACCTATAAGAAATTTGAAAGAACTCCCACATGGCTTTAATTTAGATTCATCAGTTGTTAATCATTTGCTTCATTGATAAATATAGTTGCATATGAGATATAAGTATAACTATAGATATTGAGTTATTCACATAGATATAGTCATAGAAATAGAGGTAGGCATAAATGTAGATATAGATTTGCCTTCTTTTCCGGAAAAATGCTGAGAGTAAATTGCAGATACGATGATACTATATCCCTAATTATTTAAGCATCATAATACTTTCCATATTGTCTCATAATGCCACAACATTCTCCTACATAATCACAATAACATATCACACTCAAGAAAATAATATTAATGCAATAATAATCATCTTACATAAGAAATCTTCCCAAGTATCTCAACAATTTAGATTATAGCTGCTGTTTTCCCTCTAAATGATCAAAAAATTAAATATTATATCTAATTGTCTTGTTTCTTTAGTTCCTTTAATCTGAAACAGCTCTTACTTTATATTTTGTGACATTCACACTTTAGACTCTAGGCCAGTTGCATTATAGAATACCTTGTAGATTTGTTTGTGTTTTCATGATTAGATTCAGATTAAATATTTATGTCAACAATCCTATATTTTAGATAATGTTGTGTCCTTCCCATAGTATCATATCAGGAGAAATATAATTTAAGCTTATGCCATTACTGATTATGCTAATCTTAAACACTTGGTAAAGATGATGCTCACTAGATTTCTTCACTGTAGAGGTACATACCTCTTCCTGTTTAAAATTCGTGTGTAATCTATAGTGAGACTTGTGATCAGTTGAGCATTAAGTTCCCAGACAACTTTTTACTCAATGTTTTTAGCATGCACTGATAATCTTTGTCTGAATCAGTTAATACAATTTTGGTTACAAAATGATGATGCATAGTAATTTATACATTTATTTGTTTGATTATTTGTTTTAATTTCTAAAAGATATACAGCTCATTATCAAAGTTATACTAGATATATGTAAGGAACTAAATACATTTATGTTTGACTTGTTTAGAACATAGCAATAAAAGTAAAGTGAAAAAATATGAACTTGGTATTCAAATACAGTATTTGAAATGTGTATTTTTATGGTCATTTACAAAATCAAAGCAAACTTTCTTACACAGCCATTCTCTTATCTTTTGGTAAAATGCTGTGGAACTCCTAAAGCAAATTCAGTGAACCCAATTTAAAACACAATAGTCTAAACTAGTAATTTGGCTTCCTCATAGAGTGGAACAGTGGTTACTAGAGACTGAGGAGGTGAAGGAGTTAGGGAAGATGGGAATGGGTTGGTCAATGGGTACAAAGATACAATTAGAAAAGAGGAATAAATTCTGGCATTCTACTGTATCAGACCTGTACCAACCTTTTTGGCACCAGAGACAGGTTTCATCGAAGACAATTTTTCCATGGACCAGTGGTGTGAGTCATGGTGGTTTTGGGATGACACTGTTCCAAATTATATCATCAGGCATTAGTTAGATTCTAATAAAAATAATAAGGGGCACAGAACCTAGATCCCTTGCATACGTAGTTCACAATAGGGTTCTCTCTCCTATGAGAACCTAAGGCCGCTGCTGATCTGACAGGAGGCGGAGCTCAGGTAGTAATGCTCACTGGTTGCTTACCTGCCCTCCTACTGTTCCAGTTCCTAACAGGCCACAGACCCATAGGAGTCCACGACCCAGGGGTTAGAGACCGCTGTTCTATTGCACAGTAGTTAAGAGTAAGGTATTATATATGACAAAATAGCTACAAAACAGACTTTTGAATGTTCTCACCACAGAGAAATGATAAATGCATGAAATGA
Source organism: Mandrillus leucophaeus (assembly GCF_000951045.1). Classification (NCBI taxonomy): domain Eukaryota; kingdom Metazoa; phylum Chordata; class Mammalia; order Primates; family Cercopithecidae; genus Mandrillus; species Mandrillus leucophaeus. The sequence continues at coordinate 98,613 of NW_012100532.1, read as the reverse complement.
GGGTTATGCTGAATACCTTGATGTTATCATTATACAACATATATGTGTGTTGAAATATCAAACTATACCTCATAAAGATGTGCAATTATAATGTGTACATTTTTAAAAAATGATAAACTGTTTTCTTGAAGAAAATGGTACCTCTTAAATAAATTATAAATAAAACAAAAATAATAATCTGGATTATAAATAGCTACTGCATACTTATTTTTTATTGCTATAATTTCCAGTTTTATTATTCCTTAAATATTAATAGGTTGTAAGCTCAACTGGGCAGTAAGTTTCCTCAGGACAGTGATATTGATTTATATAATTTATTTGGTTTCCCACTGGACCTGATATCATTATGCATATACAGATAATGTATTTCAAAATTTTTGAGGAATGAATGAGTAAATTAATGAATTCCAGCTGTCCACCTTCATGCACCTCTATTCCCTGGTAACCACCTTTCTACTCTGTGTTTCTAAGACTTGTTTTAGATTCTGCATATAAGTGAAAACATAAGGTTTTAATATTTTCAACAAAGAAAATAATAAGTTGGCGATGTGATGGATGTATTAATTAACTTGATATAGTCTTTCTGCAAAGTATACAAAGATTAAAACATTACATTGTATTCTATAAATATACACAATTATTATTCATCAATTAAAAAAAAAAGAAACAAAATAGCCAAACAATACTGAACAAAAAGAATAAAGCTGAAGGCATCAGATTACCTGATTTCAAATTATATTACAAAACTACAGTAATCAAAACAGCATGGTACTATCATAAAAACAGACATATGCACCAATGGAATGGAACAGAAAACCCAGAAATACATCCAAGAATTTACAGTCAATTGATTTTTTTTTTTTTTTTTTTTTTTTTTTTTACAAAGGTGCCAAGAACATACATTGGGGAAAGGATAATTTCTTCAATAAATGGTGCTTGGAAAAGTAGATGGACATATGCAAGAGAATGAAATTAGACTCCTATTTCTCACCACATACAGAAATCAAATCAACATGGTCAGATTTCAGGTCTTCCGTAGAAGATCTGAAACAATGAAAATAGTAGAAGATAACATTGGGGAAATGCTTCAGGCCATTGGTCTCGGCAAAAATTCCTTGAATGCAACCTCAAAAGCACAGGCAACCAAAGCAAAAAATGAACAAATGAAATCACATCAAGCTAAAAATCTTTAGAACAGCAAAGGAAATAACAAAGTGAAGAGACAACCTATAGAATAGGAGAAATTGTAAGCCAACTATTCAACTGACAAGGGGTTAATAAACAGACTATAGTATCAAGTGAGGTGGCTCACACCTGTAGTTCCAGCTACTCTGGTGGTTGAGGTGGGAGAATTGATTGAGCCCAGGAGTCCAAGGCAGCAGTGAGCTATGATCATGCCACTGCATTCTGGCCTGGGAGACAATGACTTTATCTCTAAAAAAAAAATAAATATTTTTTTTAAAAACAGAATAGATAAAGAACACAAACAACTTGATAACAGCAAAATAAATAATTATGTTTTTTAAATGGGCAAAAAATCTGAAAAGGCATTTCACAAAACAAGATCTACAAATGACCAACAGGTATATGAGAAAATACTCAACATCACTAATCATCAGAGAAATGCAAAGGAAAACCACAGTGAGATATCATCTCACCTCAGTCAAAATGGCTTCATCAAAAACACAAAAAACAAAAAACAAAAACACGTTAATGAGGATGCAGAGAAAGGGAAATGCTAATACACTATTGATGGAAATGTAAATTAGTACTGCCACTATGGGAAACAGTATGCAGGTTACTTTGAAAGCTAAAACTAGAGCTACCATAAGATCCAGAAATCTCATGTCCAAGCAAATGTTCTAAAGAAAGGAAATTGGTATTTTGAAGAAGTATCTGCACTCCCATGTTTATCACAGCACTATTCACAATAGCCAAGATATATAGAGAAAATGTAGTACGTATACACTATGGAATATTCAGCCATTTAAAAAAAGAATGAAATCCTCTTATTTCCAGCATGGATAGAACTGTAGGACATTATGTTAAGCAAAATAAGCCAGGCACAAAGAGACATGTTTTCATGTGCCCATTCATATGTGATAGCTAAAAAACATTAATCTCATGGAGGTAGAGAGTGAATGACGGTTACCAGAGACTGGGAAGGGGAGTGGGGAGGAGTGGGGAATTTGGGAATAGTTAATGGTTAGAAAAATACAATTAGATAGAATAAGATGTAGTGTTCAGTAGCACAATAGGGCAACTATAGTTAACAAGAATGTATTGTATATTTCAAAATAACTAAAGAAGCAGATGTAGATATCGTCAATGCAAATAAATGACAAATGCTAAAGTGATGGATATCCCAGTTGCTGACCTGATCATTACAGTGTATGCTTACATCAATACATCACATGTGCTTCATGCCTTTGTACAAATATTACATATTCAGAAATATTAAAATAAAAATGTAAAAGTAAATATATTTATTTTTTAAAAAAGAATTAAATTTCTCTAGGATACAGGGAAATGTATTATACTACCTTTTTTTTTTACAGATTTTTTAAAGATACCTGTATATTATTACCACAAGATGGTGCTATTTTCTTAGCAGCCAGACCAAAAATAGTCGTGTGGCTTATATGTACAGCTATAAAATTCAGTACATACGACTGAGGGAAAACATTTTCCGATTTGAATTGGAATCACATTTTTTTTTCTATTACTATTCTAAATGTCTGTCTTCTCCCGTAAACTTTTTTTAGAATGTAAATCTATTTCCTAATACTTCAGTTTTCATGACCAACTAAGGGTTCAATGTCTCCACATAAATGCCTAATAGTTTTCTCAAATTCAACACATCCAAGATTGAGTTTCTGATCTTCTTCATGACTCTCACCCAAATATATTTCATCGACAGTTTTATTGTCTCATTGGATTAAAAATTGCATCTTTCACATTACTTGGGCTCATAAGTGCTGGAGTCATCATTCACTTCTCTGTTTTTTCAACTTGTTCCTTTTTTGTTGTTGTTCTCACATTTCTCTTGCTATCTCTGTCTCCCTCTCTCTCCACATCCAGTATGTCGGAAAGTCATGTTAACTCTGTTTTCAAAGTATTCCCAGAATCTAACCACTTCTTTTCACCCGTACTGCTGTTATCTTCTTCTTAGCCACCATCACCTCTACTGACCTCTTCATTTCAACCCCTGTTTTCCTGCAGTTTATTCTTAACCTAGTAGCTAGTGGGTCTTTTTAAATCACCACTCAGATCATGTCCCCGACCTGCTCAAATCATGAAAATGTTCCCATTTCACGCTGAGTGGATGTCTAAGTTCTGGTTCCCTACTACCCTTCTGGCCTCAACTCCTACCCTTCCCTGCTTCTCTTATTCACATTGGCCTTGTGTCTTTTCTGCAGATAAAGCAGATACACAACTCTGCTTTAGTTCTTTACTTTGTTTTACTTGGAATGTTGTTCTCCAGAGTATTACTTGGCTACTGCCACACCATCTTCAAGTCTTTCCTCAAATGGCACCTTCTCAATGAGTCCTACCTAGCCTGCCCCACCTACATCTTCATCACCTCCATGCTACTTATTTCCTAGCACTCTGTACAGATTACTTATAATTGTTAATACCTGCCTTCCCCACTCCATGAGAGAAGAGGTTCTGTTTATCTGATTTCAACCAAAGTTCTGAAGTAATAACACTAGTAGGTGCTCAATAAATACTTATTGAATGGATAAGTTATACTCTAAGCATTAATAGTGTTCAGTCAAAAGAGATGAGAAGTTTTTCCTTATAGAAATATTAAAAAAACTAAAGATATCAATTATATTACATACTTGGTATCAATTTTAATTCAAAAGATATTTATTTACAACCCATAATATAAAAAATATTTTCAGTAAATGGCTACCAATAAGCAAAATAGATATCTCTAAAGTTTGCCAAAGCTTACTTGGCATTATATGCTATAACTTGATATCATCCCTCCTTCTGGAAAAGATAGTAGGAGTTAAATTAGGACGATGCAGTGAGCCAAACTGGGTTTCTTAGAGTGTGTATTTCCATAACACAAATGCATTTGTTGCATAAAGGCATAGATATTTTTACATTTCACTTTAGCTTTTGGTTTGATGTGATTCTGTTTTAATATGGCTTTTATGTCTAGTCTGTGGTGGAATCAGATGTCACTAAGTGTCCGTTTCTCTGATTCAGTAAGACATCCCTGTGAGAAGTCAATCCAGGGTAAGTAGTTTTTAACAATCACATTGAATTGGGATCAGGGATTTCCAAACCAAAACAACTTTTGGTCACATTCAATTCTGTCATAGTCTTTTGGATATAATTTGAGGCTAAAACTATATATTCTACCAATTTGACGATTTTTCTTAGTTTTGCTCACTACTTTAGCTAAACACACTTGTTTTTAGCCAGTTATTTGACTAAATTGAAAAATAAGTATTTAGTAAGCTCTAAAATTAGTTAAACTGTCAAAGTTGGTTATGTAGACTCAGTGAAATTTATAAAAACCCATGTTCCCGTTTCTAAGAATAGTCACTTAGGCTCCCATAGAGAGGAACTTTAATTGCAACCCCGTCCCTCCATTGCCATAATCATGGTCACAGCTTTATTATTATCATGCTATATTTCAAATAGTTTTTCAAAAGCAGAATGGCTGAATACTTTTATCAAGTATTTTTAGTTCATGTTTTATGCATTTGTCACAAGTTTTTAACTGTAAAAGTTACATAAAGAAGTACAAAATCCTTTTAAAAATATTGCTTAATTTATGTTTTCTAATAACTTATGTTGACAGTTTATGTTTCAGATTTCAAATTCATTGGGGGAGGTGGGGAGAAAGAAGGAAGGAGAGAGGGAGGGAGGGAGCCTACATTTTATATAATTTAGATATATTACCATCAGATGGTGCTCAGAACTCACATAATAAAGTTAATTCAAGGCATTTTGCCTTTTAGATAATATTCTCTGATCAAGACCTTTTGCTCTTTCAGAATAAACTTTCTACTTATTTAGTATCACATTTATAATTTCTCATGCAAAATCCTGAGATAAACGCTGAGCATGGTGGCACACTCCTGTAATCTCAGCACTTTGGGGGGCCAAGGAAGGCAGATCACCAGAGGTCAGGAGTTCAAGACCAGCCTGGCCAACTTAAATTGCATCTCTACTAAATATGCAAAAATTAGCCGGACATGGTAGCGTGGGCCTGTAATCCCAGCTACTAGGGAGGCTGAGCCAAGAGAATCACTTGAACCTGAGAGGCAGAGGTTGCAATGAGCCAAGATCATGCCACTGTACTCCAGTCTAGACAACAGAGTGAGACTTCGTCTCAAAAATAAAATAAAATAAAATAAAATAAAAATAAATCCTGAAATAAATGTTACCTAGTATAAAAATTTTACTTAGTGATAGATTGTTTTAGGTCTCACTACCTCTGCTTTGTTTCTCTTTCCTTTGTATAATAGAAGGTTTGAAGACCCCTGCATTATGCAGGGTAATATGACAAGTATTGGCCAAAAGCCTGTGCACAGAGTGGCACTTGTCATGTCCAATCCACAGCATTCGAGAAAGAGTGTAAGTTCTCTGGCCTTGTCTCTTTGCCTCTTGCAGCTGCCCTGGAAGCCGTTCTTTGAAGTGGTGTGTCCCAGTATTGAGGAACATCAGTCAGCTGGGGTCCCTAAGTAACCTCCCAGAACAGTGATTTCCACTGAGCTCACAAGACAACTGCTAACATTTGGAAGGTAAATGTTTAATGCAGCATAGTCTAGCATATCCTGACTAATTAAACCATAAAGCAAATAATTGTAAAGTTGTGCTCCATTTTTTAAAAACTCAAGGTAAAATTTGCTACTTGATCACTATTTCTCCTGTGGCTACTAATATATTTGGCATATTCTAAATATTTTAGTACAATAATCCCATTTGAAGCAGGCACCCTGATGTTAACTGTGTAAGAACAATTTCACAGCAGCTTCTATTTGTCAAGCAACATGATAGGACTGGGAGAACAAACAGGCATCAGGTCCTACTCCAACCAGGTTTAGAATCTGTGGGGGAGAGAGCTAATAAAGAAAAAGCATATCAATCCATTCATGACAAATTCCCTGGAAGAAGAGAGTGGAAGGCAGTGATGGGTGTGACCTTATCTGGGAACAGAGGGAGGGCTGGAAAGAGGGAGCTGGGTAAAAGCTGATACTTGATGTTTGAAGCTGGGATCAAGAGTCATGATAGAACACTTAACCTTTGCAGCCTTCATCACCATCTTCATAAAGAGATATATCTACAATCACATCACTGTCTGGATCATAACCAAACAGATACATTTGTAGTTAACATTATAGTTACCAACAACTTGATCCAGGGAATGAGTATTTCAATTTAACATTTTAGGCAGGGGGAAGAAAGCTTTGCTTTTTTTTTTTTTTTTTTTTTTGCTTATAAATTGAAGTCTAAAGTTGGAAACAAGCATGAACACAGAAAATTAATTCCCTCCCATCGACATAAAAAAAATCCAAGAAACTGCACATTTGGCAGGAAAATTCTAAACAGCCTTCAGGTGCCAGTATCAGAACAATCTTTACACTATGTAGAAAATTGTTAGTTAATCCTTCTCCAAAAAATTTATTTTGTAAAATGAAAGCAAGTTCTATGTTTTAGCTATAGTAAAAGAGTATGTAGTTCTCTCAAATTGCTGGATGATATGAATTTCAAACAAATTATTTCAAACAGATTTAAACTACAATGTTCCTAATACATGTTTAATCTTTTGCATATAGAGAGTGATTTAGGCTTTTGAAAGCATTTTCATATACATTATGTCATTTGATCCTAATTGGTGAAATGTACACAATCCTATTTAAAAATATAATATGGCAGCTCTACCACCCTCAAAATTAAATGTGAACTGAAAATAAACTTAGTCTCTCTGAAGCCAGAGTAAGTAAAATAAAATCAGATTTAATATAGTATTAAATGACAAAAGACAATGTACAAATCAAAAGAAATGGAAAGAACCATTACAGATGAGCTAGTTCAAATTTCCCAATTGTAATAATGATCATAATAAATTGATACGGTTTATAAGGCATATTTTAAAATATGCTTAGGACTTTTAGATCACAGATCATAAGTGGTACATTGACAGGAGACGATCTTCTATCACAGCTTGCCTTTCAGCAGCAAATGGCACTTTATAATAAGGCTTTCTCCCTTTTGTCCCTAAACTGTTATCTAAATGCATTGAAACCTATAAGCCTTTAAAAAAAACCAAGATGATACAACAATATTTTACATTTAGGACCAGATATTATTTCTACCAACAAGTCTTGCTAAGATTTCACTGAAATAATTCTCTTAAAACTGATCACTCTGTTTCTACTCTTGATCCCTTCATTCTATTTTCAACGTAGCAGTTGTACAGATTCCGTTAAAGCTTTATTCAGGTAATTCAAGGTCAAATAAGATATGACGCCTCACTCCATCTCTGACATCTACTACTCCCTGTCCATCTCACTTCCCTCTAATCATGGAGACTTCATTGCCATTCCCCTGATGTGCCTTAAGGCCAAGATTGAATATATTATTCCTGGGGCCTAGCACAAAAAGCAAAATGCAAGTTTTACTGTTCAAAAATTTTTAAGAATTTCAAGATGACAAGGGTCTTGTGCACAAGATCTTGTGCAACAGCACAGGGTGCACACTTAGGAAACTAATCTGCTTAAAGTATTGAAAAGTTTTGTGCTTTCTGCCTAACACTCTTTCCCTAGGTACCTCCTAGATACCCGTGTGCCACACTAGTCATTACTCTTTTTTTTTCTTCTATTCTACTTCCCAAACTTCAGTTCTTTCATTAAATACCACATCTCAGGTCTTTCTACCCAACTTATTTAAATTTATAATCTCTATTCATGTACACCTAACCACCTATCCTCTATATTTTTGTTCATAGCATATATTGCTATTTATTACTTTTTTCTTTTTTTTTTGTTTTTTGAGACGGAGTCTCGCTCTGTCACCCAGATTGGAGTGCAGTGGCGCAATCTCTGCTCACTGCAAGCTCCACCTCTCCGGTTCACACCATTCTCCTGCCTCAGCCTCCTGAGTAGCTGGGACTACAGCCACTTGCCACCACACCCAGCTAATTGTTTGTATTTTTAGTAGAGACGGGGTTTCACCGTGTTAGCCAGGATGGTCTCGATCTCCTGACCTCGTGATCCGCCCGCCTCGGCCTCCCAAAGTGCTGGGATTACAGGCCTGAACCACTGCGCCCAGCCTATTACATTTATATTTTGCGTACTCAATCTAATTTTTGCCTTCTCCCATCAGAATACGAGTTTCAAGAGAGAAGGTGATTATATTTAACTTTTACTACACTTAAAATATTCCCTGCATTTAAAGTAGTAATACTCAATAAAGTTGTTGAATGAATGAATGAATGAAAATATAATTGACTTTTTGCAATAAAATGCTAAAGACCTGTGCATCAATAACTGATGGGCTGAATGCTGGTCTGTTTCATGCAGGAAGATTCCCAGGGTTTACTTTGGAGCAAACTGAGGTCTCAAAATATGTACCGTAATGTATATTATTGCCTGAAACCTATTGGTGGAATCATGGCCCTCAAGAGCTGAATCAGAAATTCTCAGGTAAATCATGGTTTCTGGGACACCAACCTCAACCTCCTCACCCATCTACTAGCAAATTATGCTCCACCCTTCCTGGAATAAAGAGATCTGGAATCCTTAACATTCCCCTGCCTAGGGATGTTCACTTTCTATCCCTTCAGGTAAGTTTGACTGGAAGGTCGCATTAATTAAATTAACTGTTTTTCTTGTATTAACTTTTGGTAAGTCTGTTTGTTTTTGTTGTTGTTGCTGTTGTTGCTTTGTTTGTTTATGTTTTTGAGACGAGTCTCGTTTTGTCACCGAGGCTGCCAGGCTGGAGTGCAGTGGCGCAATCTCGGCTCACTGCAAGCTCCGCCTCCTGGGTTCACTCCATTCTGCGCCATTCTGCTGCCTCAGCCTCCGGAGTAGCTGGCACTATAGGCGCCCGCCACCACACCCGGATACTTTTGTTTTTATAGTTTTAGTAGAAACGGGTTCCGCCGTGTTAGCTAGGATGGTCTGGATCTCCTGACCTCGTGATCTGCACGCCTCGGTCTCCCAAAATGCTGAGATTACAGGCGTAAGCCACTGTACTGGCCTGTTAAGTCTATTTTATCTCTACATATGCCCACGTGTTTGGAAGATTTATTAAAAATTCTTCTCATGTCACATTGAGAATTTAACAACACTATTGCAAGTGTCATATACAGCTTCAAACTCAACAGTGACTCAAATCTGGTTTTTTATCTATAAGAGCATGTAAACATAGTTGCCCAGTTTTACCCTCCCAGTATTTCACTAAGTAGCTCAAAATCATCTGGGAATAACTTTATGTGGTGAAAGTCGTCCTCTAACTTTTCTCTCTGAACCCTAGCTCAGCCCTCTGGACTATCCATTAGGTGGCAGTGCATATCTCTGGATAGTTGTCTTGTCCTCCTAGAGTCAGATTAATCTTGTTTTATTTTCCAGTTAAGTATGAGTTAATATCATCACCTGGAAATTAGAAGATTGTTGGAGGTTTGTACAGAGGGAAAAATGTGTGTCATAATGCTCTGAGAGAACGAGGGGGAAAGAAAATATTCTGAGAAAATATAATGGAATGGTTTGTCAGTTTTAGTACACATTTAAGATTTACAGTAAAGCAAAGGCAAAATGTCAGCCCTGGTGTGCCTGAGTGCATGTGTCTCATGAATGTGCGTTTGTGTGAATGTGGCTGTGTGTTTCGGTCCCATTCGTCTGCACAGGTATAGCTGTAAAATATGCAGCTTGTTGGATAGTCACTTTCTTATGATGGGCCATGATACTAAACATTTTGTAAATATTATTTGAACATTTGTGGTTTTAGCCATGAATTTAAAATAAAAGCCCTTGTTTTATGGTTGCTTTTTCTCTGATCCCACAATGGTTACGTGAAATTTTCTTAGTTTATTCAGATTGCTACAACAAATGCCTTACCCTGTGTAATTTATAACCACAGAAATGTATTGCTCACAGTTCTAGAAGATGGGAAATCCAAGATCAAGGTGCCAGCAGATTTGGTGTCTGGTGAAGGCCTGTTTCTTATACACAGGGCCTCCTATGTTTCCTTGCATGGCGGAACAGGCAAAAAAAAAAGCTCCCTAGGGTCTCTTTTATAAGGGCACTCATCCCGTTTATGAGGGCAGAGTTCTTATATCCTAATCACTTCCCAATGTCACCATGTTTTAATACTATTGCACTGCAGATTAAGTTCCAACTTATGAATTTTGGGGAGACACACATTAAGACTAGAGCAGCAATTTAATTAGCCAGTAGTTTTAGAGAATTATCCTAATTATTGATCACAGAATATAAATTGTGCCCATAGGTGATAAAGGCATGATGGGTTGACACATGTTGAAAAAGTAATGGAATAAGTGGATTGTAAACCTCAAATGAACTTATACAGTTTTTGGAGGGGGGTGCTAAAATGTATTTTATAAAAGAGTAGGACATAGGTCAGAGGAAAAGGTACTTGAAATTAATATATGAAGAAGGATGGCAATTATTGGTGATAACTTGTTCAAGAATATTACCTAAGACTTCCCTTAAGGTTTTCATAAATTAAGCTATCTGGACCCTGTGTGCAACAGATTCATCCAATTGCAACATCTATTCATCTATACAGCTTTCGTATGTGCAACTGTACAAGAAGAAATGTTATCACATGCTAAAATCAATATATTATAAGAATTCTGAAATACCATGATCAGAAAAAGAAAATTATCTTAGTTTGACATATTTTTGATGTGAAATGATTCTCCATGTGTCTTGCATTTCTGCACCTCCTAGGAGAGAGGCATTCACTGCCTCTTGTTTCTGGCAATCTTATCAAGAATGTTTGTATAGCAAACAGTCTTAAAAGATAACAGTTCTTTTCTGTCTTCAGAGCAAAGGGCAAGTTTGTTTACTGCCCTGAGTAAAAGATTCCAGTTCTCTAAGGTAATAATTTATTTCTTGTATGTAAGCCATTGTATTTTCAGGTATCATTTGGGCTTGTTAAATCACCTCAGGAGTATTGAGGCAAAAGAAATTTATGCAAATATGTTGATGTTCAAATTGTTTGCTCTGCCATGAGAAATATTTTTCTTGATCTCTAACCCAGGAGTCTCATATGTTCTGCCAACATCTATGAAGTTGTGGCAGGCTAACTTGCTAGCTTGCAAGTAGGGCAATATTTCAGATCCATTGCGACTCTAGACAAACTTTATTCCAAGTGATTTTATAATATTTTCTAATGATCAATGATTATAAATGATTATAATTGTAGAAATTTATCAGTTGATATTAGGGTGTTGGGGCCAAGATAATTAACTAGAAGTAGCTAGTGTGCATTGCTTCATGAAGAAAAGAAAGGGTGGTGAGTAAATACTAGTGTCTCAAGTAGGTCATCCAGCTGGGCATGTTGGGATTCATCAAGAAATCAAGGTGGCCCATGGAGAACAGAGAAGAGTAAGACAGGAGAGCCACCCACCCAGGATTGGTGTGGAGTCAGGGTAGGCTCCCTACCGTAGTGAAATGGTGAGTGAGTGAGAGCTTCCAGGAACCACTTGTGCTGTGGACCTTTGCAATCCTGGGCTCAGGAGATCCCCCATGACTCTCACCAGGGCCTCCAGACTGACTCCAGACTGAAAAGACAAGGATGCCCACTCTCACCACTCACCACTCCTATGCAACATAGTACTGAAAAGTCCTAGTCGGAGCAATCAGGCAAGAGAAAGAAATAAATGGGATACAAATAGGAAGAGGAAATAAAACTATCTCTATTTGCAGATGATATGATTTTATACCTAGAAAACTTTTAGTCTCTGACTAAAAGCTCCTAGATCTGATAAACAACTTCTGCAAAGTTTCTGGATCCGACACTAATGTACAAAAATCAGAAACATTTCTACACACCAGTAAAGTCCAAACTGAGTGCCAAATCAAGAAAAGCCCCATTTATAATAGCTACAGAAAAGATAAAATACCTAGGAATACAGATAACCAGGCAGATGAAAGGTTTCTACAATGAGAATTAGAAAACACTGCTCAAATAAATCAGAGATGACACAAACAAATGGAAAAACATTCCATGCTCATGGACAGGAAGAATCAACCTTGTTAAAATGGCATACTACCCAAAACAATTTAAAGACTAAATGCTACTCCTATTAAACTATCAATGACATTCTTCACAGAATTAGAAAGGAAAAAAAAAATTCTAAAATTCGTATGGGATAAAAAAAAAAAAAGAGCCCAAATAGCAAAAGCCATCCTAAGCAAAAAGAACAAAGTCAGGGGCGTCACATTATGCAAACTCAAACTATACAATAATGCTACAGTAACCAAAACAGCACAGTACTGGTATAAAAATAGACACATAGACCAATAGAACAGAATAGAGAGTACAGAAATAAAGCTGCATACCTACAATAATCTGATCTGTGACAAAGTAAACAAAAACAAGCAATGGGAAAATGATTCCTTATTCAACAAATGGTCCTAAGATACCTGAGTGGCCATACACAGAAGACATACACAGAAACTGGACCCCATTCCCTAAGCCATATACAAAAATCAACCCACTATAAATTAAAGACTTAAATGTAAAACCTAAACTGAAGAACCCTTGAAGAAAACCTAGAAAACACCTTTCTAGACATAGGCCCTGACAGACATTTTATTATGAAGACACTTAAAGCAATTGCAACAAAAACAAATTGACAAGTGGGACCTAACTAAACTAAAGAGATTCTGCACAGCAAAGAAACTATCAACAGAGTAAACAGGCAACATAGAGAATGGAAGAAAATATTTGCCAACTGTGCATCCAACAAACATCTAATATCAGGAATCTATAAGAAATTTAAACGAATTTACAAGCAAAATCCAAACAACCCCATTAAAAAGCGGGCAAAGGACTTGAACAGACGCTTTTCAAAAGAGAATATATATGTGGACAACAAACATATGAAAAAAAGCTCAACATCACTAATTGTTTGAGAAATCCAAATCAAAACCACAATGAGATACTGACACCATTTTATACCAGTCAGAATTGTCTATTATTAAAAAGTCAAAAAATAATAGATGTTAGTGAGGCTGCAGAGAAAAGGGAACACTTATATATTGCTGGTGGGAATATAAATTAGTTCAGCCACTGTGGAAAACAGTTTGGCAATTTCTCAAAGAACTGAAAACAGAACTACCATTCAACTCACCAGTCTCATTATTGAGTATACACCCAAAGGAATGTTAATCATTCTACTATAAAGACACTTACACATGCATGTTCATCGCAGCACTATTCAAAATACTAAAGACATGGAATCCACCTAAATGCCCATCAACGCTAGACTTAATAAAGAATATGTTGTATGTATATCCCATAGAATACTATGCAGCCATAAAAAAAGAACAAAGTTATGTCCTATCCAGCAATATGGATGGATTTGGAGGTCATTATCCTAAGCAAACTAAAACAGGAACAGAAAACCAGATGTCACATGTTCTTCCTTATAATGGGAGCTAAACTTTTAGTACACATGGACACAAAGAAGAGAAAAATAGATACCAAGGCCTACTTGAGGGTGAAGGGTGAGAAGATCAAAAAAAACCTATTGGGTACTTTGCTTATCACATGGGTGACAAAATAATATGGATACCAAACCCCAACAACACACAATTTATCTGTAGAATCAACATACACATGTATCCCTAAAACTAAAATTAAACTCTCTCTCTCTCTCTCTCCATATATATATATATATATATATATATATAAAACATCTCCATCACTGCAAAAAGTGTCCTCATACCTCTTCCAGTTAGTTCCCCTGCCGAGAGGCAACCACCATTTTCATTTCTATTCACATAGATTAGTGCTGCCCGTTTTTGAAATTCACAGAAATGGAATAATATTTTATGTACTCTTAATGCGTCTTTCACTTTACACAATACTTATGAGACTGTATAAGTTGTTGTGGACATCGTTAGTTTGTTCCTTCATTGCCTAGTAGTTTTTCATTGTATGAACGCACCACAATTTGTCTACTCTCCTGTGGATGGATATTTGGAGAATGTCTAGTGTTTGGCTGCTACAAATAAAGCTTTTGTGAAGAAAAAAATATGGGAATTGGGATAATCAGAAGAGAACTAGAATACTTCACCATTATCAAATATTTGCATGCAATAAACATGGAGTCCCCCCAACAAAAAAAAAAAAAAAAAAAAAAGAATTGATGTCAGATATGTAACACTAAATGCCATTGCCATAAATTCTTCTCCTTTTTGTTAATTTGGACATTTTTCTGTCCCTAGCTGTCTTTCAAGATAGCTCTAACTTTCCATGATGTCTCATTAATAATTTGCAAATATCTGAATCACATTTCAAAATATGACACAACTGTTCTAGACTTGAATTTTTGTAATGGTGCTCTCTAGTGTTTTTCCAACAAATTCTTCATCAGTTATGTTTTTAAAAATTTAAATTTACATTTTCCCTACTTTTTACTATTTCAAGGAGACAGGAGTAATGCTCAATGGGATAGGTAAGAAAAATATGAACTAATTATTCTAATTCTTCATTATTAATTAAGTGCACATTTTAAGTATGTATCCACTTTATTTTATCTCCTAGATAAGCCCCTTGAAAATCAAAATGAATTAAAATCTAATTGCATATAAATATTTGTTTGTTTAAATATATCTATTTTTCTTCTGATTTAAATCATCTGATTCAATTCAGTGATTATTTAATGCTTATCGTATACAATGTAATACTTGGTGTGGGGAACACAGAAGGATCAAATCAGGTTAAACTATAATGAGAACAAAGAAGTAGATAATCAACTCTAATATATAACAGAGAGAAATAAGTGTATAACGTAATACTAATTTCAGAACATAAATACAATAATTGCATTTTTGAGAGCTTCTCATCTCTTTTCAAGTGTCTTCTCTTTTAGAGCCTCAATTCCTGTTCAAATGTATCTGAACATTCTGGAAATCCTATTTTCTAAAAATAGATATTATTTCTATTAGGAATTCTTTGGTTAATGTCAGCTTATATGATATTGTAATTTTCCCTGAAGATTCTGCCAAATTCTACTTCACCAATCAGTTCTTTCTTATTCAAAATTAAGCTCAGAGGCAGATTGACATAAGGAAAGTATATGAGTTTGAAATCTCAGTAAATTTTTATTTCCATCACAGAACTGTCTCTAGATAGCATTCATCTTTTTTTGCTTATCTAATAAATTCACTCATTCATTCCAGAAATATTCATTGAATATCTTACCATGTGACAGTCACTATTCTTTATCCTAGGAATAGAGCTGTAAACAAGATAGCTAAATTGTATAGGGACTATTATAATTTGCTTATAATTCATTCAATTTTAAAATTTGCTTATAAGTAATTTCTTAATGTGTATTCCACCTTAAACTGTCTTTGAGGATAATTTGTATTTCTTCTTATAACGGGAAAAAATAAAGAAAATAGAAAAACATAGTGAGAAAATAGAAAAAAAATTGTGAATTGTTATTAGGAAAACAGCTAGAATGGAGTAGTTGGTGTAGACAAACAGTAAAAAGTAAACAAATGAATACATAAAATTTCAGATAGTTGTTAAGCAAACAGTAAAAAGTAAACAAATGAATACATAAAATTTCAGATAGTTGTTAAGTGCTGAGAAGAGAATAAAACAGAGTTGGTGATACAGAATGAGCTTAGTGGGAGAATATTGGCAAGATTTTGGAGATGCTGTTAAGATGAAATATACTAATGTGGTAATAAAGGTAGGGATTGTGCAGAGTGCTTGGGGAGCTTTGTTTAAAGAAATGCTTTGATGATCAGCAATTTTCTATGTAAAATATATCTCTTTGATCAATTTATTGATTTTAATTTATTTTTTGTGTGAGACAGTTTTGCGCTGTCACCCAGGGTGGAGTGCAGTGGCGCGATCTCAGCTCACTGCAACCTCCGCCTCCTGGGTTCAAGAGATTCTCCTGGCCGGGCGCAGTAGCTCTGTCGCCCAGGCTGGAGTGCAGTGGCATGATCTCAGCTCAGTGCGACCTCCGCCTCCCAGCTTCAAACGATTCTCCTGGCTCAGCCTCCCGAGTAGTTGGGATTAGAGGCGCACGCGACCATACCCAGCTAATTTTTGCATTTTTAGTAGAGTAGGGGTTTCCCCATGTTGGCCAGGTTGATCTCAAACTCCTGACCTCAGGTAATCCGCCTGTCTCGGCCTCCCAAAGTGCTGGTATTACAGGCGCGAGCCACCGTGCATGGCCTGATAGATTGCTTCACAAAACTATTTATTTGTTGAAATGATATCAATTGAAATATGTCTTAGTGATACTTATCTAAAACAATACAAAAATTAAAGATTAATTGCCAGAAAATATTTTAGAATACTTTCCATATCCCTACACTTCTTTCTATAAAAAGACTATTTTTCATAATATAACTTTTCTTTTAATATTTTATGTATTGAGACTGTAAATTGACAGTCTTATCACTACCATTGTCAATTAGCATTGACTACACTTCTGTCTAGGTAAGTGCTGATTTGTAATGTGATAGAAGGTGAAATATCTTATTCTTTGAGAAAAAGGCAGAATAATATCTTCATGATCTTGAAATTGGCAAAATTTTGTTAAATGGATACAGAAAGAGTTATAAGAAAAAAATGGATAATTTAAAACATGCTAGAATTAAAAATTTCTGTTCCCCAAAACAGAGCATTAAAAAGAAGCGAAAAGGCAAGGCACAGAGTATAATAATATGCTTGTAGATGAGGAGTATAATAATATGCTTGTAGATGAGGATAGACATTTTAGAATAGCACTATGCAAGAGAACTTCCTGCAAAGTCTGTAACTGAGCTAGCTGTCCAACATGAGAGCCACTAATTGTCCATAAATATTGATTACTTGATATGGGACTAGTATGACTGAGGAGTCAAATTTAAAATTTTATTTAATTTTAAATGAAGATTTAGTTAACTTTTTAAAAATATTGCCAGTGGGTACTATATTAGTGCATTTCAAGTGGGTTTTAGAGACTTATGTATAGTTGCTTATTAGAACCCAAGCCTCCTAACTCCAGATATACTCCTCTATGGTAACATAACAAGTATACATTTCTAGCCAGTTTTGACCTTCACAATGAAGACATATACATTATTAGAAATAAGTTTGTGTTCTATTCATTTTATTCTTTAAGCTATATTCCCACTAGTTAATTTTACTCATCCAATTGTCATACATTACAGCTATTGATATAGCTAAGATAATCATTTTCATCAATTTTCAAATCATATTTTATCAAATTTATAAATTTTACTTCCCTGGAGAAGCATCATGAAATAGTGAAGACAAACAAATTAAACTCAAAGTCAAATTTTGCAGAGTTTTTTTAATTAGTTAAAAGTCATCTTTTTAATTACATTTTGAAACTTTGTCCAAATTATTGGAAGCTGCTTTGCAAATAAGCTTGGTTAAAAAAAAAAAAAAAAAAAAAACCCACGAGGTAAAACCGCTTGACCTGTAGCCATCAGGCAAGAGTGTCACCTCTGCTAATATTTGGGGCGTAACAAACCTGCACATTGTGCACATGTACTCTAGAACTTAAAGTATAATAAGTGAAAAATGTCCATACAAAAACTTGTAAAAAAAAAAAAAAA
>NW_012100532.1:71953-80747 GCF_000951045.1 Mandrillus leucophaeus | reverse complement strand
AAAAAAAAAAAAAAAAAACCCTTATTTTGTATGATTTGAGAGGTGCTCTAAGATAATTTAGTCATAAAATCTCTTTCCCCTAGACTAGGATCATTATCATGGGTCTTTGGTCTTTACCTTAAACATCTGTTTGCATCATCAGTGCCATTAATAAATAGCAATCAGATTAATCAATTTTAGCATTAGAACGCTATGATTTTAAAATCAAATTATGATTAGCATAAAGAGTTCTGTCTTTACTATCGTCAGCAATAATAGCTTCTATAAGTCAATGCTTACTATATGCTAGTCATTATACTGGACATATTACCTGTTTAATCCAAATGCTAGCTGCAGATATCTGTTTCCTATATGAATCATCTACCTGGAAGTTGTTTCTCTGTCATATTTGAGTTCTGCATTAGGCTCTTACTGGTCACTACCTAGAAATTGGCATCTATTGAATGCCATTCTACCCAATCTCTTAATTTCACATGGACTACTACTAAGACTTTATATATATGACAGAATTGATTGAAAAGCTGAGGCATTATTGAAGAGAATCAAGTTACAACATAGAAAAAACAACAAAAAAATCCCTAAGACACTATGCTAAGTATGACTGTTCTCACAGTGCTAAATAAAATAACTACAGGTTGGGCATGGTGGCTCATACCTGTAATCCCAGCATTTTGGGAGGCCGAGATGGGCAGATCATCTGAGATCAGGAGTTCGAGACCAGCCTGGCCAACATGGTGAAACCTCATCTCTACTAAAAACACAAAAAATTAGTTTTGTATTTTTATATAAAATACTTTGTGCCATGGGTGTGGTGGCAGGTGTCTGTTATCTCAGCTACTTTGGAAACTGAGGCAGGAGAATCGCTTGAACCCAGGAGGCAGAGGTTGCAGTGAGCTGAAATTGCACCACTATACACCAGCCTGGGCAACAGGATGAGACTCTGTCTAAAAAATAATAATAAAATAAATAGAAAACTACAAAAGGCAAATCCTTTATAAGACCCTTTCCTAGCTTGCTCTTGAAAGCCGCCTCTTTCTTCATTCACAGTCACGTTTAGAAAAACTCAATTTCCTAAGCCTGAATCTATCTTTCTTTTTCTTTTCTTTTCTTTTTTTCTTTTTTTTTTTTTTTTTTTTTTTTTGATGGAGTCCTTCTCTGTCACCCAAGCTGGAATGTAGTGGCGCGATCTTGGTCACTGCAACCTCCACCTCCCAGGTTCGAGAAATTCTCCTGCCTCAGCCTCCCTAGCAGATGGGATTACAGGCGCCTGCCACCGCGACCGGCTAATTTTTATTTTTATTTTTTATTTTTAGTAAAGATGGGGGT
Organism: Mandrillus leucophaeus; assembly: GCF_000951045.1. Lineage (NCBI taxonomy): Eukaryota > Metazoa > Chordata > Mammalia > Primates > Cercopithecidae > Mandrillus > Mandrillus leucophaeus. The sequence goes on along the minus strand of NW_012100532.1, from coordinate 79,421 downwards.
TTTTACCACTTTGGCCAGGCTGGTTTCGAATTCCTGACCTCAGGTGATAGGCTCACCTCGGCCTCCAAAGTGTTGGGATTACAGGCGTGAGCCACTGCACCCAGTCCATCTTTCTTTCTTAACACTGTAAGTTTATTGGACAAAATGCCACAATTGTGCATTTCTCTGACTCAGAGCTGTGCAATGCTATAGAAGTCAGGAGCTTCAAAAGACTATGTTGAAATGGACATCAGCATTCCAAGGTCGAAGCTTCCTCACTCATCAAACTTGTCGATGGATAATAACTGTTTGAAATGCTTGTGCAAGCACACACTCAAAACAACTTCTTAGGATAAACAAAATTTCTCATTGCCAGTATCAAGTAAATCACATTAATGAAGATGTTAATTTTCCTAAAGGCAAAATAATCCACATAGAGTCTACTGCCTTGAAATGCAAATCCATATTCCTACTTCCAAGCTGAGACACAAAGAAAATAGGCACATTGCATTTTCCAGATATGGCTGAAGCAATATTTCTAGTCCCTAACATTCTTTCACAATCTTGACATTCCTCATCCAGAAGTTAAATTTCTTTCCATTCTCCTTGAACCTGGTAAGGTTTTGACCATCCTGATGAATAGAATATGTCATAAGTGACATTGATCTCTGAGACCAGGTTATGAAAGCAGATACAGCTGCTACCTGGCTTTCTCTTGGAACATTCACTATTAGAACCCAGCCACTAGGTAGGGCACGGTGGCCTATGCCTATAATCCCAGCACTTTGGGAGGCCGAGGTGAGCAGATCATCTGAGGTCAGGAGTTGGAGACCAGCCTGGTCAACATGATGAAACCACATCTCTACTAAAAATACAAAAAAATAGCTGGGCATGGTGGTGCACACCTGTAATCCCAGCTACTCCGGAGGCTGAGGTACAAGAATCGCTTGAACCCAGGAGATGGAGGTTGCAGTGAGGCAAGACCACGCCACTGCACTCCAACCTGGACAATCAAGTGAGACTCTGTCAAAAAAAAAAAAAAAAAATCTAGCCACTATGTTGTGAGAAAGCCCATATCACTTGGAGAGGCCATATTGCAGGTGTTTAAGCCAACAGCCTCAATTAAAGTCTAAACTAGCATCATCCACCAATGTTCCTGAGGAATTAAGCCTTCCCAGATTTCTACGACACTGCTTTACTCAAAAGTTATCTCCCTATCTCTCGAAGATATTCAACAACTCCTCAGTAAGATTTTTTGCTTACTTTTCAAGAAGAATCATTGACTTCCTTTTCCTTCACCAAATTTAACTCCTTCTCCACGAGCACAACAACAAGCACCCTGCCTTCATTCCATCCCATTGCTCCTCCTGTCCTTTTCAATCTCTCACCATCTAAGTTCTACTCTTTCTTCAAGCTCCACAAATCACACCTCTTTAAATAAGACTCATCTTGGATTTCCAGCCTTCACTCAACTCTCTCTTCCCTGAACTTCCGGAATTTCCCCTAGGATAGCAACTTGAAAGTGAACTTGAGCTACTGAATATTTCTACTTAAGTTTTATGAATGTGACTAGAGTCAGATCAAGTCAAACATATAAAAATCTTCCAGCCTTTATACATATGCCGTTATGTGTTTTGAATCCTTTTCTGCAACTCATCACACACCCTTCAATTCTATGCTTAAATGTCACTTCCTCAGGAAAGTCTTACTTCATCTTTCAATCTAGCTTAGGTCTACAAAACAAAATCAATAAAGGCATAACAAAATATCAACAAAAACTATTATAATTGAAACAAGCAAAATGCCTTTTTCAAACCAATGCTCCTTTGAAGATCATCTGGCTGACTCAGAATTGCTTAGCTTTCTCTCTTTTTTGACAAGTTAGACATTCTGTTTGGTTAGAATGGGCAAATGTCTGTTAAGAAAATAACATCTAAGATTCAACCTGAAATTGATCTCTGAGTGACGCTGCAGTGTTGACCCCATTATACATGTGAGTGATGTTTGTGGTGGGTGGGGTAGTACCAAAGGAAAAGGCTATATAATCTGTCTTGGTCTACGAAAGGCAGACAGAAGGACGACAATGTAGGAGTTAAATTTGCAGAGAAATAGAGATTTTAGTTGGAATATGGAATTAGGGAAAGGGATGCCTCTCAGAAAATAAGTCTGGAGGAATCTGCATGGCTATGAGGAGAATATCTGTTTTCTGAGAGAACATGATAGAAGATTAATATTTATGTTTAATTCCATGTAGAGGGTGACTCCCAGCTGACATCTAGGCTTTAGCTATGCTGTACTTTGTCATCATTACTTACAGATTATGATTTTTAAAATATTTGAATAATGTGTTTTTCCTTAAAGTTTGTTTCTCCCACAGAACTGTAATCTTCCTAAGTGCAAGGTTCAGGTTTCTTTCATTCGTTGTTATACAGGTTGAGAGTCCCCAATCTGAAAATCTGCAATCCAATATGTTCCCAAATCTGAAACTTTCTGAGCACTAACATGTCACCACAATTAGAAAATTCCTCACCTGATCTCTTGTGACAGGTTGCATATATTATTAAAAAATTGTATAAAATTACTTTCAGGCAATGTGTATAAGATGTAAAGAAACATAAATGAATTTTGTGTTTAGACTTGGGTCCCAATCTCATTATGTATATGGGGATATTCCCAAATCCAAAAAAAAAAAAAAAAATTTCAAAAGGACTTCTGATCCCAAGAGATATGTAAAAGGGTTATTTAGCCTGTAATATCATCAATATCATCATCAAAACCAATTTCTCTTATACACTAGGTGTTCAGTAAATATTTGTTTGTGAAGAAATAATTATCTCAAGAGGACTGTATATATTTTAGGGCATAGAGTGTGCTTTATGATCTTTTCATCTCAATCTATCACAGTGCCACACAGAGTTAGGTTTTTAAAATGTTTACTCTTGATGAAAATTGCTACCATTTATTGAGAAGTTACCATAGGCTACATGATTAAGTGTTTCATATGTTTGATCTAATCTGATAATCAAAACCACTGTTAGTTATAGGAACTATTCTTCCCATTTTCCAAATTAAGTAATGGAAATGCAGAGATGTTAAGTAAATTAACCTAAATCATGTAATCTGTAAATAATGGTATCAAGATTCTAACCCAAGCCTGTTTAAAACCTGTGCTTTTGTTTTGTCAAGTAGTGAACTAGTTTTCTTTGGAACTATTGTAATTCACTGGTGTTTGCTGAGCACGCCTCATTTTAAGCTGAATTTTTTTAAACCAGCATTATGAGAATGTTTATTTTGACAAATACATGCAGTATAATGAATGTCACCAGAAGTTTTAAAAAGTAGGTAAAAACAAATATGTTTACAAATTATCATAGAAACAGTACAAAAGAAGATTAAAATTCTCAGTGAGGAAAAAACAAAATGTGCCCAATCACATAAAGGCTCTTCCTTTGCAAGAAATGGGGATAAATCTGAAGACCCATTTTGGTTTTGCTGCTGAAAAATGTACTTAGAAAAAAATGTACTTAGATAAAGACTTAAATGTAAGACCTAATACCATAAAAAACCCTAGAAGAAAACCTAGGTAATACCATTCAGGACATAGGCATGGGCAAGGACTTCATGTCTAAAACACCAAAAGCAACGGCAACAAAAGCCAAAATTGACAAATGGGATCTAATTAAACTAAAGAGCTTCTGCACAGCAAAAGAAACTACCATCAGAGTGAACAGGCAACCTACAGAATGGGAGAAAATTTTTGCAATCTACTCATCTGACAAAGGGCTAATATCCAGAACCTACAAAGAACTCAAACAAATTTATAAGAAAAAAACAAACAACCCCATCAAAAAGTGGGCTAAGGATATGAACAGACATTTCTCAAAAGAAGACATTTATACAGCCAACAGACAAATGAAAAAATGCTCATCATCACTGGCCATCAGAGAAATGCAAATCAAAACCTCAATGAGATACCATCTCACACCAGTTAGAATGGCAATCATTAAAAAGTCAGGGAACAACAGGTGCTGGAGAGGATGTGGAGAAATAGGAACACTTTTACACTGTTGGTGGGATTGTAAACTAGTTCAACCATTATGGAAAACAGTATGGCGATTCCTCAAGGATCTAGAACTAGAAGTACCATATGACCCAGCCATCCCATTACTGGGTATATACCCAAAGGATTATAAATCATGCTGCTATAAAGACACATGCACACATATGTTTATTGCAGCACTATTCACAATAGCAAAGACTTGGAATCAACCCAAATGTCCATCAGTGACAGACTGGATTAAGAAAATGTGGCACATATACACCATGGAATACTATGCAGCCATAAAAAAGGATGAGTTTGTGTCCTTTGTAGGGACATGGATGCAGCTGGAAACCATCATTCTCAGCAAACTATCGCAAGAACAGAAAACCAAACACCGCATTTTCTCACTCATAGGTGGGAACTGAACAATGAGAACACTTGGACTCGGGAAGGGGAACATCACACACCAGGGCCTATCATGGGGAGGGGGGAGGGGGGAGGGATTGCGTTGGGAGTTATACCTGATGTAAATGACAAGTTGATGGGTGCTGACGAGTTGATGGGTGCAGCACACTAACATGGCACAAGTATACATATGTAACAAACCTGCACGTTATGCACATGTACCCTAGAATTTAAAGTATAATAATAATAATAATAAAGAAAAGAAAAAAATGTACTTAGAAATAATGTACTTAGAAAAAAATGTACTTAGGAAAACCAGTTGCAGTCAAACGTTGTAAGCCCACTGCCTGTACCTGCCTATTTTTGATCTGAGAAAAGTTGATTACCACAGTGCAAGACAGAGCTGAAGATAGGACAACCAGGCGTTCTCCATCCAAATTCCATCATCCTACATTAATCTTTAAGTAAAAGCAGAAGAAAAGCATGCCCTTAGTGAGGTCTCAACTCTGTGGAGAAGTGACTGGATCTCCTCCATTGTAGTGCTCAAAATCGTTTATTTTTTGGCCAGCAGAAAAACTCTGCAGATCAACTGCCTTTAGCAAACGTCAGCTGCCTCGCAGCCTTCATGAGCAGAATCTGACACTGATCAACAGTCCTATCAGAAACTCAAGGTCTGTGTGATGTGGCAACTGTCAGCTATACCTGGAAAGCCCTTGAGAACATGAGAGGTAAAGGAAAGCACCAGGGTTTGCCCATTACTATATGTAATATGGAGATAAGGTCAGGGAAAGAGATGATTATGAAGCAAAACCAAATCACCTACTGCACAATTTGACTTATATCTGGCTCTGCTTGGTCATACAAGGTAGGTGGTGGGGTATGGGGCACATAACTACGTCCTGTGGAAGAGTTTGACCCTAATATGTGCTCTATTTATACTAGTTGTGCACTTCTTTCTTTTAGCCAAGACTGACTTACAATGGGATTTGTACATGCAGATATGCAGAAAGATACAGAAATTAAAGTTAGAAGAAGAAGGAAAACCAACTCAACAAGCTAAAAGTAAAGGCATGTATCTAATAGGAACCTTGACTACACCTCATTGGAATCTCAATCCTTACATGAGATTTTCTATTTACAGTTGATAGCTCATGTAGCACACAAGAGCGGAACATTATTAAACTGAAATGAATGTCCTATATAGCTGTAAAGATTCCAGTTCTAGAAATAATCAGAGTAGTTTATAGGGGTTGTTAATAATAGGCCATAGCCAGGGAATACTATTAAGCGAAATGATATCTTTCTGGAATTTTGAAAGATATTTGGGATAAGAAATACCTTCTTTAAAAGCTGTGTAAAATTATGCAAAAAATTTAAAACCTGATTGTAGAGAAATTGTTGTTGTCAGTGGGCGATTGAATACATAGTGGTAAAAAATATTTTATTCCTGATAATTATTCCAAAAAAACGTAATTTTACCAGCATAGATAAAATCTTTCAATAGCTCAAAAGTTTCTACAGCTCTCTGTAATGCAAAATTATCTACCAGCAGGCAGAACCAGCACAGTCTGACTGACATGCGGCACTATAAACTGGTAATCTGATTAGAAGAATAGTAGTTCTGAATTAATTAACCCTTAAGTGGTTTGTTTTCTTTTTAATTAGATTTTCAGTTTCCCTTTTAGTTGTCTTCATGATTGTGGACTTTCAGCGCCACCCAGTGGAGAAACGCATACAATTTGGAATTCTTTAGTAACGTTCTTTAAAGTCTCATTATTTAATACATAACCTCATGAGCATCTGGATGAAATCTCATAATGGGAAAATTACTTTTTTTTTCACTTTTTTTTCCTGCAGCCTAGGAAGCTAGTAGGACACTGTTTGGGCACCCTAGAGGAAACTCCTGAGTGCACTTCTGCAGGCAGCCATATGGTTAGAATCAGCGGGTTCACCCAGTGCCAGCTTACAACAACGGGCGTGTATATGAATAGCATGCAAGCAATCAGACTAGCTATGGGTTTCATATACTCCCTCTGTATAGGGTGCTTTTTACACCTTATGGAAAAGGTAAGTTAGACAAGAGCTAATATTTTTCTCCCCAGTAAGGCAGCAGGACTGCCATTAAAGTGATGTCAGAGTTTCCATTTCAGTTCCTTATTTTCAATGCTTTAGCCCTCTGCCGTAAACATTAACTCTATGAAAAAAATACATACTCACTTATATTGCATCTCAGGCCAGGAGAACATTCTTCTTATTAAATAAATGGTCTTGAAAAGAAATTAGATTGAGCATCATAAAATTCTATTTTTAGGGGAGGTGGAACCAACACAGGGGAGAATGAGGGTTTTTTCTTTTTCTTTCTTTTTTTTTTTTTTTTTGTAAACCGTAATGTGTTTTCTTTCAGATGTTTGGGAAGAAAACAGCAAGAGGAGTCAGGATATAGAAATTTTGCCCAACCTTGCCTAAAAGAGCATATCTAGTTATTCTGATTATTATAATGCTACGCAAGGAGTTTATTCTGTAAAAATCAGGTCAAAGCAGCATTCCCCAAACCTGCCCTCCTAAATAACACAAACAGGTAATTTAGGAAATATTTTTGAGTAAACAAGCAAATGCTCCCCTCACCCTGTCCGGTGGTACTCCAGCTCTCAGAGTCACGACTCAGGCAGATTGAGGTTTCTGTGGTATGGCCTCTCCCCATGCAGTCAGTACCTGTTACCATGATAAAAAAGCATGCCAGTCTTCCTTGTGGTCTGAAAAGTTCTAGTTCTGAGTACTCAATTCATTTGGATAAAACAGATTTTTTTAAGATTAAAAAAAAAAAACTCAGCTGTCTGATCAAGGCCATATTTTTCTTTTGTATGATCTGCATTCCCTGTGTAAAAAGGAGTTGGTAGTAACCTCAGATCTCTGCCTCAAAGGTTAAAAGAAAAGGACAAAGAAAACAAGGAGGAGGAAGAGAATGATAGGAAGAGGAGGAAGATGAGAGAAAAGAGAAAGAAAGCAAGAAAAAGAGAAAAAAGAAAAAGAAAAGAAAAGAAA
>NW_012100532.1:57975-71838 GCF_000951045.1 Mandrillus leucophaeus | reverse complement strand
GGAAGGAAGGAGGAAGGAAGGGAAGGAAGGGAAGGAAGGAAGGAAGGAAGGAAGGAAGGAAGGAAGGAAGGAAGGAAGGAAGGAAAGAAAGGGAAGAAAAGGAAGAAAAGGAAGGAAGGAAGGAAAGAAGAAGGGAGGGAGGGAGGAAGGCAAGGAAGGAAGGAAGGGAGGGAAAGAAAGAAGAAAAAGGAGAAAAGAAAAGGAAAGGAAAAGAAAGAGAAAGAAAGAAAAGAAAACATCTTAAGAATTTAATATTAGGTCAAAAAAAATTGTGGTTTTGGCATAAAAACTGCCCTTTTAACTTCTGAAACCATTTTGTTTCTGGTTTGGAAAAGAAATAGAGCAGTTTTGTGATGCAAGGATTCATAGAGAAGGTTTTCTTGGTATTCTGGTTGGATTTATTTCAACTACTATTTAGAAAGAGAGAATATTTGTTATGTGTTTAAGTTGTTTTATAATATTAGGATCATTCCATGAGAAGACTAAAGCGATTATAAGAATATTGTCTAACTTGCTGTCCATCCCCATCTCAATTTCACGAATACCAAAGTACCAGACGTAAATTTAAATTTCCTGAATTGTGAAGAAGGATGTTAGCCATGGTGTCATCTGTATTTTTTCCTTATGTCTCTGTATATCCTTGTAACCTCCGTGAGGCTTATAGATGCTTTACATTTTTAAAGTATATTATGTCTTTTTATATTATTTACTTCTCTCATCTTTCTAAGACATTAAGAACTACAAAAGTTGGGGTCATAAGAATGAGGGCTATACAGGAAGATTAATTCAAGGCTTCAGATTCAGGGCAGGCAGTTTAGCACACAACACTTATTATCATCTCCCTGAACCTCAGACGTTATCAGTCTGCAAGAGAAATTTAATCCTGAACATAAATTGCATTTCCTAAAAAAACATAATCTTGCCTTAAGACACCCACCTCCCTGATTACAGGGAATGTCTGTGTTTACACATTTGTACAGAGCATGCTGACTGTATTAGTGTCCTAGGAAACAAACTGTGTGCTGCTTGCAGACCTGCTGCAAGCACTAAGGAGAGAAAGAAAAAGAAATTTTGAAATCAGACCCCCGATCTCCAACTCCTTTCAAATTCTTGAAGCACATTAGCTTTACTACTGCATGATGTACACGGTAGTATTTCTTCTAATGAAATCTGACTAAAAGTTTAAATGAGTTTAATGCATGAAATGTATAAATAAAATGTGGCCTTGATTAAATTTAGACTTGATACATAACTTAAATGGGTAGCCCAAGAATAGCATTGGTATCATGTGTCTAGACCTTTACAGGCTTTGCAAAAGTAGTTTGGATTTTATCAGTTAGTGTAGAGCACTTTCTGTCAGAGGCACAGTACATGTAAAAAGCTGAAATATGCAAAAGTACTGTAGAGAAAAATGAGTGTAATTGAAAAGAAGTAACTGAGAAAATAACATAAGATATTAATAGGTGACGGCGGAGTGGAATTTTGGTGTTGATTTGCAAACAGCAATTTCCATAGGTAAAACATTCTATTTGCTGTTTCTTCTGGATTTATTTTCATGACTTTGGAAAAATATCTTAATTTCATGAAGCCTCAGTTTTCCCCAGTCGTGGATCCAGATGCCTCATTTGCCTGCTTTCTAGTTTGTTGGAAGGATTAGAATGAGAAGACAAATACAAAAGAATTTGAATTCTATACAGTTCTTACAAATCTAAGGCATTATCATTGTAATAATTTCAGCTATATATCTAATGCACTAGCTTTTCAGTGTATTGAAAATACACAGTTGGCTTTTTTCTTAAGGATTTATCCAAAAAATCTACAAGACCAAATCCATTACTCATATAAAACTCTTTGACCACATGACACAGAAAAGAGACCTTTTCAGAAATGAACTTTTCAGTTAGTGTGTTAGATATGTAACCCATTATTTGTAATAGGTAGGACTAAGCCTATTGGGCATATTAAATGGATTTTAAAAACAGCTCTTGGGAAACTACATAAATTTGTAGTAAAATGTATGGTCTTTGAAGTCAGCCATCCTCAGCTTCAATCCTGCCTCTGCTACTTACTTGCTCTAAGTATCACAGCTGTACAATTGAGAATGTTACTATATCTTCATAAACTGCTTTTATATCATTTATTAAATGGAGATAAAAATACCTGCTTAATGGTTTTGCTGTGATGATTAAATAATATGATCTGTGGTGAAGTTTTAACTCATCCCTTGCATTCAATAGTAGCTATTCAAAAAAAATTCTACTTTTTTAGCGTTAAATATACATATATACACATATATATATACACACACACACCACAAAAATACTAAAATATGCATTTCAAGGCAATCACAGCCATAAATAAAAAGGAATGTATTCTACTTCAAAAGGTCAAAGAGTTATTCCTTACTGACAGTTTAAAAATGGAAGACCAGTACTGAAGTCTCCCAAACTGAAGACAGAGAGGGGGATAAATGAAACATTGCAACATAAGGACAGTGCAGGATGGAGTGGCAGAAGTTTCTCTTAAACCTCCTCAGGAGAAATGGTTGATGATTTTAGGCTAACCCACAGGCAAACTCTGTTTTTGTTTTGTTTTTATTTTTTCTGTTCTAAAGATTGCACAGTGCCACTCAGTTTTAGGCATCTAACAGAATGAAACCAGGTGAGTTTGAGCCAATTTTGCCTTTCATTTTTCAACTTTGTTTATTACTTTACTTAAACCACAACATTCTGAGATCTCACAAGAAAATCTGTTTCTGTGACATTTTCAGCCTGATTTCCAAACCAGAGAAAGAGGTTCAGATAAACTTGGGCTGGTTTCAAAAAAGCATCTGAGATTCTGGATGTTTATTTGAAGCAATCTGGACTCCCCTGACCTTTAGAGATTCCCCCACCACCGATAAAGAGAGCCTACAATGAATTTACTGTTCAAGGGTCTAGTGCTTTAGTTTCTGAATGGATAAAAATCCCATTGGTTTCAGGGAAAGTTGTTTCCAAACACATTCAGTGGAATCAAGCCTTAAGCAGATATATCGATGCCCTCTATTTAGGAAAATATATCAACCAGTCAGTGCCCTAGTTCAGAAAACCTGTAATAGATTATGTATTCAATATGCTTTATGAGTTTGAGAAATATTCCTAGGTTGACACCAATAAGAAGAGGCTCTTGTTGAAGTAGGTGGAGGGTTTAACATTTCCTGGAGCACTATAGAAAAATTCAGACCGAACTGCTCTCTCCTATACAGAGCTTCCTTTAACATCAATGTGGAACTTTAGAAAGTATGCCAATCCTCCCCACGTTCTTGAACTTTTTCAAAAACTGAGTTCTGCCACTTTTGAAACGATGAACACTGAGAAATTGGATTTGAAACCACAGCATTAAATGCTTAAAATCCGATCCTTCTGTCAGGACCTGGGATAAATTAAACTGATGTACATTATTTTTAAAGAAAGGAAAAAAATATGGGAAGCGGGTTTTGAACCCTGAAGGCATAGAACAAAACAAGTTATGCAGGTGATACAAACCATCTTAGTTCATTCCTATAATGGCTTTCTACTTCCATATGGTGGCCCATACTGGAAGTAATTCTTAGGAAAACATGTTTGTATGTGATAAATAAAACATTATTTTAGAGGTTTCTGTTTTTATTTCCAGAGATTGCTATTTTTGTATTTGGAGCTCAGACTGCTGTTTAATTTCTTTTTTTTAACTTTGGTATTTGAGTTTATTTTTTCAAAGAGAGAGTGCTAGAGAATGTGTACAGATGATAAGGGTATAAGGTGAACAATTATCAAGTGTTTGCATCAAATGAATTCAGTGCAGCTGGATGATGTGTATTAGAATTTAATCAAAGCTTTAGGAATATAAACATAAAATGGGTTGAGTTTCACTTTAGCATATTCCAAACTTGTTAATAAGTTATTTTACTAATACTGCATATATTTTAATAACATCTAACTCTCAAATAATAGGATTAGTCTAAAGATAAATACACAGTTAACAGTAAAAGCCTCTAGTTTATTAATTTTGGTTGTTGTCAGTGGAATAATTTAATTTCATAATAGGTGCAAAACTGATTGAAAGCTTCCCAATTTAGAGAACTCTTGAAAAAATGAATTTCTTGATAATGATTCAAACAGTAATAAGAAAAGCTCAAATATCAGAAGAGACCCACCATAGATAACCATCATTCAAGTATTTTAAAAATCTAACAATGTAAGTTCAGTACACATATTTCTGCCAAAGAACATGGTTTTTTTCTCTGTTATAGATCATTCTGGTATAAAGTATAAACTTGTTTTCAGATCCTGGATATTTGCAAAGCAGGAATCAGAAGAAAGAGGATGTCTATCAAATTTTCACTTTTGAAAAAGTTGCATGTGTACGTATATACCTACATTATTACTATAGACAGCATCATTTGTCAGTCACATTATAATTACTTAAATGGACTTTGAGATTTACTGTGGATTTTTTAATATCTTCAGAAATTTCACTTAAAAATTTGCTATTTTGTTTAATAAAAAATTAAAATGAATTATCTGTATATAATAGACTTTTAAAAGTAACAAGACATTGCAGAATATAGACATAAGTGTCCCTGTAGACTACAGAATATTTAGAACTAGATGCATTCAAATTGAAGTAGAGACATTAAAGAGTAACTTGGAAAAAAAAATGGGTAAAATAGAATTAATGGACTATATAAATATATGAGACAATGAAATACACAAAAGTTAAAAGAGTACTTTATCCATTTCACACAGAACTTTTATATTTTCTCAAAAATACTCTTGGAACAAGGCCCAAATATCAGAGGTGGAACAAATGAATGCTTACCGGCAAACAACAAACTAGTGTAGGCTGCGAAGCTGCCACACCCATGTAACCCCTTGTTTCAGTTTGCATTCCAGACTGTTCCATTTCATTTTATAGCATCAAAAGTGAGCAGAAAACATATTCCTGAATCAATTAACACAACATGCAACCTTTTTTTTTTTTTTAACCTCTGATCTTAAACAGTGCCTATGAACTAAAGGAAAAGTCATGCAGCTTTCTGGTGAATTTGATCTCTGCAGTCACCAATTAGTTCTAATCATTCAAGATCTCATATCCTTAGTTTTATGATTTGGATCATAAAGTGCCTAAGTGTTTTATTTCACATTACTTCATTGATTTGGACCTGAGATTCAAGGGAAAGCTAAGGAATACTACAAATCTCAAGTTTGTAAACACTCATGTAAAAATCAGGTAGTTCCTAAAAGAGGATGTTTTATGGAATTTTTTTTTAAGTCAGCTGGACTCTCCATTCTCGTATATATTAAGCAGCTCAAAGGGCATGCTGTTTTGAGAAAGACTTAATGATTTGTACTTCCTTCCTTTCTCCCACAAATAACTGAGAGGAGTTTTAATCAATTTTTGTTAACATATTTATTTTTTACCAAATTATTTTTAAGTTTTCAATTTTGCAATATATTACATACATTGAATTTTTTAAAAAGTGTGCTAAACTACAAGCAAATGGATTCTCAAAATTTTTTCTCACATATGTGACATCAAAGTGGAGTTTATATATTGTGAGATTCCTTGATAGGATATGACTAATATCCATCTGTCATTATTCATTGTATGCCAGAGTTTTCTGGTAATTTATTATATTTAGAGAGTGTATGTTTCAAACTATAGTACCTCTAAAATCATGTGATAACAGATTTTTATTATTTAAAGAGTTTACAACAAGATAATTAATGTATCAATAACATTGTTATAATTTTTCTCACAAGAAATTTTTCAAAAAAATTGTTTTTGTGAAAGCATTTAAAGAATTCAGTCTTCATCTCAAATTATTTTTTCTCTATTAAATTTTATTAAGGAAAAAGGCAGGTAAATCATTGCAACTGGTACTTCAGCCTTGAATAGATGGAAATTTATCCCACGTATTCACAAAGGGCCACTTTGTACTACAGTAACACCTTACTAAGTGGGTGTCATTGGCTGTCAGCTGAAAGGAAGAAGTGTTTTTGTCCTGTTGTAATTTTTGTTCAAAAGGGACTCAAAATACTTTCCAAATTCATCACTACCTTCAACTTGAAATTGAACCACCCTGGAGAAATTTCAAGGGCCGTCAATCATTTCATGGCAGCTACACAGCTGATGGGGAAACAACGTATTTTTGGCAACCATGGAGAAACCTTTTTCATACCAAAAACACAGTGGTGTCTTTGATCTCACAGAGGGAGGGCAAGACTTGTTGGCTTTTTTCTTAAGGATTTATCCAAAAATCTACAAGACTAAATTCATTACTCATACAAAATTCTTTGACCACATGACACAGAAAAGAGACCTTTTCAGAAACATTCAATAGGGAATTTTCCCTCTAGTCCTAAAGTTTGCAAAATCCCTGATAAATTTCTTACTGGAATTCAATCTTAACCAACATTTATTTTCATTGGGTAACCCGCATGCTACCTTCCAATGGAAGCTTTGCTTTATTATTCTGTTAATGGTGCCCATTTAATTGATATATATATACACACACACACAAACACACACACAGACACACAAACCATTCACCAGTTCTTTTCTGCAATTGGTAAAAAGAAAATAAAAACAAGTTTCTAAGAAATCAAGAATGCCTAAAATATTAAGACTGCACTTTTAAATATCAGGTCTTAATTTATCCATTATTTATTGACAATTGAATAGGAGGATTAAAATCTTTCTAAATTACTGATTTCTGAAATACGATTTTCATTCTTTTAACTATCAATTATTAGAATAAAAGTTGCAAACAAAACGGACACTGGAAAATTGTTATATGTAGCTGCAATTCTTCATGAACTTGGTCTTTGTTTAACTTAACTCTGGATCCCATAGAATGAAAATGAAATAAAATTTCTAGAGCATGTGTTATGTGCCTAAAATCCTGCTGGGAGCTTTACTTTTTCATCTAATTTAATCATATGATAATCCTGTAGATGTTGTGGTAGACTATCATATTTTTCCAGTCATCCTCTGCTTTTTCCTATGAGGTGACGATAACTTCCTCCATGTGAGGCTTGGGTGTGTGACTTCCTCCTGCTTATTTAAAGGTCAGTGAGAGTGATACATGACCCATTTAAACAAACCCTTTCAGAGCTACTGTATAATTGGTTCCTGCATCTCTCTTCTCCCTCTGCCATAAGACCAACACATCCCAGAAGGGGTGGCTTCTTCCGCCAGGAGGAAGAAAACGTGGAGCAGAACTTTAGCTGAACTGAAAAGGATCTGCAATCCAAGCAAGAAATGGACCTTTGTTGTTGTAAGCCTCTCAGATTTTGGCAACATTTTTGACTACAAACACGTTAACAGAACACAGGTAAGTAACATTAATACTCACTTTACAGAGGATAGCATTAAGGATCAGAGGAACAAAGTAAGTTGCCCAAAGTAGCACAGTTAGTAAACTAGACAGCAAGGAAATGAATGCAGGTGTCTGGCTCCATCTCCTATGTTCTATCTTACAGTATTTCAGGAAGTCAAAATGCATGGCAAGTCATTATCTGAAAGATTCCTCATTTGTATAATTCAACTAAATATCAAACAGAATTATCCATTATTCCACTGATTCACACAGTTTTTCCTTGGTAGGACTGTACAAATGCTAGACCACTAGTTTGAAAAACTTCTTTGTTCTTTCATCTATTCTATTCTATTCTATTCTATTCTATTCTATTCTATTCTATTCTATTCTATTCTATTCTATTCTCTGTTATTTACTCATCATCTGTTTATATTTCTTCCAAGGTTAATATACATACTTTCATT
The DNA here is from genome assembly GCF_000951045.1 of Mandrillus leucophaeus. NCBI lineage: Eukaryota > Metazoa > Chordata > Mammalia > Primates > Cercopithecidae > Mandrillus > Mandrillus leucophaeus. The sequence goes on along the minus strand of NW_012100532.1, from coordinate 64,032 downwards.
ATTTTTAATATTTGAATCTTAACTCCATACTTGGGTACAAATCCGTACTCTCCCACTTATTTGCTATATTACCATGAACAAGTCACAACCTCTGTAAGCCTCAGTTCTTGGCATATATAATATGTGATAATAATATCCATTCACATGCTTTCTTTGATAATCAATAATACATGAAAAACTGTTCTCATAGCAGGCATCTAACAAATATTAACTTTCTTTTCCTAGTATCCTATCCCTTCTGTTAAGTGAGGTAACATCTCTAGAAGAAATTGCAGACTCATGGATAACCAGTTCCACAAAATAGTCAAACAACACTCTTGAAATCAACACAGAGAAAAAAAATATGCTTCTCCTTTCACCTTGATTTTCCTCAGTGTATATATTAATATATCGTTTTGTTCCTTTTTGTTTTGGGGACAGGGTGTCACTCTGTCACTCAGACTGGAGTGCAGTGGTGTCATCTCAGCTCACTTCCTCTTGACCTCCTGGGCTTAAGTGATCTTCCCACCTCAACCTCCTGAGTAGTTGGGACTACAGGTGCACACCACCACACCCAGCTAATTTTTGTATTTTTTGTAGTGACTGGGTTTCACCATGGTGCTCAGGCTGGTCTCAAATCCTGAGGCTCAAGTGATCTGCCTGCCTGGGCCTCCCAAAGTGCTGAGATTACAAGTGTGACCCACTGAGCCTGGCCTCAGTTTATACAGTTTTCCTTTAGTTTCCTCAAAAGAGGCAAGCTTGTTTTATTTTGTTTTGTTTTTCTAAAGGACTTTGTATATTGTTTTATAAAATTAGTAACTTTGGCTATATATGTGTGTGTGTGTGTGTGTGTGTGTATATGTATTTTTGTTTGTTTTTTTGAGATGGAGTCTCATTCTGTCACCCAGAATGGAGTGCAGTGGCACAATGTCGGCTCACTGCAACCTCCGCCTTTTGAATTCAAGTGAGTCTCCTGCCTCAGTCTCCTGAGTAGGTGGGACTACAGGCCCCTGCCACCACGCCTGGCTCAATTTTTTGTATTTATTTTATTTTATTTTTTAGTACAGGCAGGGTTTCACCATATTGGCCAGACCTGTCTCGAACTCCTGACCTCAAGTGATCTGCCTGCCTCGACCTCCCAAAGTGCTGGGCTTACAGGCATGAGCCACCACGCCCAGCCTTTGGGAATATTTACTTTTCTTGTATCTGTTCAATCAAAAGTATCAGGTCTTCTATACTGGATTTCTCTTGTATTATTATGTTTCTATTCTAACACACTCTGTAACATTAACTATAAAATATTACAAAGTTTTAGCTACAACCATGTTTTAATCTAATTATCAACCAGAATTGAGAGGTAATATCTGTGTGCACTTTTAGCATGTTAAAGTATAACATCAGGGTGGCAGATCCAGTCTTTATTTAACATGAAGTTATTTGTCTTTACATTAAATTTTGGTATCACTCATTATGTCTTGAGTCATTTCAACAAACTTCTAATTTTATGAAAACCACAGAAAGAAACGTAGTAGACTTGAAGTTCAAAGACTGGATCAAGGTTGGATTTTATTAATTTTTCTTTCTATTAAGCAGATAAAACAATCTATCTTCATAACATGCAATATACTTTTAAGGTTCAAATGAGAAAACAATAGAAAAACTTTACGCTAAACTAGAAGATTAATATTACAGTATTATGAATGTTTTTATTGTACCTAAAATAAAAAGTACACAGCATTTTATTCCTATATTCTTTGTCATCTCAGCAGTTCAGTAAACTTCAATGTAATATTTTAAGCAAATTTTATATGAAAACCAATTTTAAAATATATTTACTTATCCTTTTATATATGCATGAGGTATATACTTTTTAATTTGTAAGAAAATAAATTATTTTCTGCATTTGTTTAAATCATTTTTGTTAATAGATTAGCACAGGTATTACTTAATGATTCTGACTTACATGAAGAGATAAAGTTTTTTTATAAAATTTGGATGTTTTAAAATATAATAAGGCAATAGCATATTATGACTTGCAGTTGTAAATCTCACAAAAAAACAGCTCCACTGACACTTTACCTTGTAGTTCAGTTTTACCTTTTCATTTTAAGATCTTCATATTATGTTCAATTTCCTCTCCCATCCTCTTTTGAGTTTAGTGTCCAGGTTATTTTCATTTCTGTAACTCATCACTATTCATTAGGAATTATTAGGAGTAGTATTTTCTGCTTAAACAAATGTGTAACAAATTTAAAACCAAAGAAGCTGATCATGAAGTAATCCTAGAAGAAAACATGGCTTTCAGATTTTCCACAGCCTGCACAATAAATTAGGTTGAAGACAGAAAGACTTTTACAGGGAAACTCAACAACACATGTAGAAAACATAGATTTTCGCCTGGGTGCTCATGTTTCTAGACTGTATTTCCTCTAATGCTAATATACTTGATTCAACCTGAGTACTTTTGGCAAATGGTAAATAACTGGATACCAAATGCCTTCCTATTGCCTCTTTATAAATTACTAGACATTGTTCACTCATCCCTGCATTGTCTTATAAATTTTCACTCATTCTCGTACCTAAAACAACGTATAATCACATCTCCTTAGTTGTTGTTTTTCTTAACGATTTAACCTAGTGGCTTCAAATATAAACTCACCAGCAAGAAAAAAGGAAAAAGTACTCTTGCTAGCATTTTAGCATTTGTTAGAATCTACCGTGTTGGAAATTACCCTTTAATTATTACAGAACCTTGACTATGTTGTTGTTTGAAATGAATGCAACAGAGTTCATAGTCTTGATTAACCATGCTATCTGTCTGTGGTCTTTGAAAGATGGCATATTTTCAAATATCCCAGACTGGCTCACAATGCTGTCATATGTCACATTGGATTACCTTTGCCAGCTTGTGTTATGTTACATCAAGGATGTGACTAACATTAACCACATGTAATACAGCAGAGCAGTGCTATCCGCCAGGGAAATTTCAAAATGGCACAGTTTTAGAAACCAGAATTTTAGACATTTCTAGTCATTAAGAGAAAAAAAGCCATATTTAAATTGTTTTAAAAGAGATTTCTATTTTTTTCATTCTCACTTTCAAAGGAGCTGGCAGTTATAGGCAAAGCACAACTTGCCATACTCAGTATTGCAAATAAAAGGAGCTATAATATCAAAGCAATGTAGATTAGAACTATTCAAGTGAAACTTAAATATAAGTACTTTAGAAAAAAACATTCAATTGAAATTTTGCAAATTAAGTAAATAATTTTAATAAAAGAGGAAGCTAATGATGTGTAATTTAACTTTACCTTAGGTTCCACAGGTTTCATTTTATAAAATGATTATATGTTTATGTATCTTTCAAGAAATAAATTATTTTCTTATCAACAAAATAAAGAAATTATTTGCTGAACAACAAAATAATCAGACCAACAGTGCAAATCATATTTCTAATATATGTAATCTAAATTTATATAAATCAATGAATAAAAATTAGGTATTTAAAATACTGTTAACAGTAGATGTAACTAATCATGTTTATAGTAGCATGTAACTAGTAATGTTGCCTTATAGGGTTCAACAAAGTCCTAATATTCTATCAGTCTTCAAAGATACTAGGAATTCCCATGAAGTCACTAGGGTTCATTGGCAGTAACAGGAGCAAAAATTCCAGTGAAAAATATTCTGACCTGATTAATGTCCACATGTATAGTAGAGATACAGACCACTCTGCTTTTTCTGAAAATGTAATCAGCAAGAACATGGTCTCTCAGTTAAGCTTATTCATGGATATGCAGGATTAACCACCTGTATAAGTAGATACAACCCTCCAAATTAGAATTTACAAATACTTCATACCGTTTAAAATTCTTTTGTTTCCAGTAAACTTAATCTTAAACCACTTGGAAATCTCTAACTCTTTTGGCTTTACTTCTCCGTCTACCCTGGATCCTATTTTAACTGAAAGTCTCAAAATAGTACTGCAAAATAATGTTGTGTTCCTGTTCTTGTTACCCACTTTTATATCCATGACAATTATTCCAATTAAATAATTAAAGAAAATTATTTGAGCCATTAATATTGGAGCCAAATTAAATTTAAGCTTTCTTGTCTCAGTAGGGTTATATGGTTTTCTTGTTACTCAGCATTCTCTTCCTACTTACTATCATTTAACAAGTGTTTTTCAAAAAGGTGTGGTTTTGCACCCCTGTGGAATATCTGGTCAAGTCTGCAGACATTTTTGGTTCTCATGACTTGAGTTGCTACTGACATCTGTGAGCAGAGGCTAGGGATGCTCTAAACATTCTACAATACACAGTGTCGCCCTGTACAATAAAGAATTATTCGGCCAAAATGTCAGTGCTCCAACGTTGAGAAACTTTCTCTTGAGCTTCAATTATACCACCTATATGACCATGCATCAAAATTTTTACTGCAAATAGCTGCTTTGAATCTTTGGTCCTTGCATTCAGTTCTCTATATAATATCTCCACTTGTATGTCCCAAATTTGTTCAAACTGAACTTGTCACAAACTAATCTTAAATTTTGTTCTATGAGTCTTTAACCCCAGTATTATTGAACAGCATCACTACCCACTACCTAGTACCACAGTCAGACACTGTGCCACCTTTCCCATCTTTCTTCCCCATCCACTTGCCCAATTCATTACAGAGCTCTGTCATTCCCAAAGCCTAAATATTCTCTAATGTGTCCACTTCTTTCCACTATAATGTCAAACACCTTATGCAAACCACCTGGACTCCCCAGATCCCAGATCCATTCTTAAATTTCCTGAGTCCATTCACCAGATGCCTCCGGAGTGTTTTTTTGTTTATTGGTTTGTTTTTGAAAGCTTGACCCTCATCATGCCACTCTACTTTGTACCATATGCAGACTTAAAAATTTCAATATTCTGTTCTTGTCCCTGTTTGCCACTCCAGTGTTCATTTTATCTTTCTTCAGGTTTCTCCTTTATTTAGATAATCTCATGCTTCACATGTAATTTCATTAATTTCACAACACACATATTACCTTTGAATAATTATTCTTACATTATTTTTTATGGATATTTATAATAATTTTTTAACTTAGAAAATTAGAAGTCATCACCATCCCTTTTAGCCAACATCTTCTTCATTCTTGAGTTCAGCTTTTTAGAATGTATCTGTTTTTCTAAATGAATCATAATTACTATATTTTCCATGTATCTATACATGTAAATATGTATTCTTATTGTCTTATATATTAGTCCAGTGATCACATTATTGGCCATAACTTTTTTTAATCTTCATTTTTTTTCTGATACTTTGTACTACAGAGAGGTCAGAAACTAGACTTATTTTTTTTGGGTAGGTATTTTTTTCCTGTTTATAGGGATTATTTTAAAAATTATTAAATGTAATTACATGTAATTAAAATAGTTTTCTAATATATGTCTAGTTGAATGTCTTCTCTAGTATTAAAAAATGATAATAATGATGAGAGTGTTATTGATTAAATCCTTAGTATGAGTCAAACACTAACTGTTTTATATATAATATTTAATCTCCACGATTACCATGTGAGCTCATTACTTTGTCTCCATTTTACCAATAGGAAAACTGAAATTTATAAAGGTTAAGCAATTTCCCCAAGGATGTGCAAATAGGGCTGAGATGAGGCTGTAAGACTAATTCTTGCTAATTGAACGTTGGTAAAGGTGATTTGTCATTTTGTGGAGAAGACAAAGCAGACTGTGTCTTCCCCACAGTCTCTCTCATCAGCTTACCAGTTGTTTTTTGAAACCCAGGGTGACTCTGAAAGCCATTGTCATAGATGAAAGTGCCTCTATCAAATGTCTCCATGAATGACTGCATGGAGCAGAAGTCCTTCTCAACTCCAACCAGAAATACCTACATGGAATTTCTACGTGAATAAAACATAAATTTGTACTATGTTAAGCTTTTGGGCCACACGCAGTGGCTGACGCCTATAATCTCAACACTCTGAGAGTCCGAGGTGGGCAGATCACCTGAGGCCAGGAGTTCGAGACCAGCCTGGCCAACATGATGAAACCCTGTCACTACTAAAAAAAA
>NW_012100532.1:9348-57235 GCF_000951045.1 Mandrillus leucophaeus | reverse complement strand
AAAAAAAAAAAAAAAAAAGATTAGTTCCTATAAAAATTGGAAACAAATTACATGTCAGGGAAAGGGGCATGTACTAGGGAAATCATGGCACTAATGTTTTTGTTTAATTATCCATCCATTTTGCTGTTCAGAAGTATATAGCTCCATACATACAGAGACAGCAAAATATAAAGACAGTGAAATTGATGTGTACTAAATTGGAGCTTTGGTGTAATCTTGCCATATCTGCATCTCAGTTTATTCTGTACATATGCCTATATGGGTGTATATGTTTGTATTTATATCTCTATTCCAAGATTTTATCTTGCAGCCTTTTTTATCTTTGTTCTATTACATTTACTAAAATATTTATCTGTTTATTGCTTAAAAGGTTACACAAAGTAATTATATAAAAACTATCACCATGTTTATTTTAAAGAGTGGATTGAGTATTTTTTTTATTACATCATAATGTGTCCTTTTTACTAGGAGTCATGAAAAAAAATCCCTCCAATTCCAGGCATAACTGAACTGCTCATGTGCCAGAATTTAATTTTCAATTTGGACTAGGAATCAAGTAGTTGATAGTCACCCCTTTGACTTCTAGGAAGCTGAGAGCTAAAATTAGGGCTTGTTTCTAACATGTGTGCAGCATTTTGTGGCACATGTTTTATCTTCTGAATTCCATCTGGCACCATTCTCATTTTTAATCCTTATTTTACTTTTATTACATTTTCATTATTTTCAATTAATTATACATAATTCTAGTGTTGCATCTTAGCAGTACCTACTTTAGGGAACAGGAAAATCTACCTTTAAAGCCTGTTGATAACCACATTGAGCAATAGGTGGGGAGAAAGTTACATTCCTGCATAGTTAAGACAAAATATGTTCTAAGATGAAAAAGCACATATTTATTACTGAATTAACATCACTTTTACTTATTTGTGTTCATTCACTGTGCACTGAGATTTTGTTTATTTTTTCCAATCAGTTATTTTAATCGAAGTTATGCCTTTACTTGCAAACTGCAGACCTCAGAATCCATAACATGTAAAAACTAGGAAGCAGGCATGAAGGATCTTGTCAGTAGATGTGTTAAATTTAATTGTCTAAAATGAGATACTAGCTACATTTATTTATTTAAATCTTTATTTTTAATGGAGATGGCAAGGCAAAGGCTCTGGGCTTATACTGCTTGGATTCAAAACTCACTTCCACTACTTAGTTGTGATGCTTAAAACAAACTATCACGTAGTCTCAATTTTTTTCATCTGTCAATTGAGAATAATACTGTCTATCTCAAATGTACTTTGTGAAGTCTAAATAAGCTAATATGTTTAAAAGTGCTTAGGATGTAGTGTGGCACTCTATGGGCATTGTATGTGTTAGTTATTATTTGTCTCCTTGCAATTAAAACATAGTTTCAAGATGCTTGATACTAACTTTTAAGTAAGAAACCATTGAATGAGGTATGCTCAACTTAAGTATACCTACTAACTGGCTGAATCTGGAGAATTAGCTCTTATCCTGGGCCAATTATAAATTGTAGCTGATGTTACTGCTTTACACAAAACACTAACTAGTGTTCACAGCAGGGAAGAATAGTTAGCAAAGCCTCCAATTAGACTTTTGTTTATACTTCCACTGGGAAAGATGATTTGTTAGTTTAAAAGATACCTATTGTGTTGATTACAGGTGGCAGCACATCCAAATTTTGGCTGTGCTCGAATACCTGGTGTGAGATGTGAGACACAAGAAAATCAAGCCTAATTGTTTTAATTCAAACATATTTCCATTTACAACAGTGCTGATTGCTTTGACCCTGGCCGAGTAACTTACTTAAAACTAATGTTTTTAAGTACAAAAGTAATCTGACCTAAATTGATTAATTTCTTATTGCTGTCTTTGCTACTGAAAAATAGCTTATCTTTAATACATAAGCATCCAGTACATTTATTACATTTATTTTTTATGGAAATAACTTAGGAGTTCAATTCACCTTTAGAAGGGGCTATCATGTATATGTGATTGTGGGCATGACTGGCACATTTTTAAGTTCAAAGAATTCAGGAATTAACATTGGAAATTACTCAGGTAGAACACATGAAAGAAACTACCAAAAATGAATTAAGATTTTTTAAAAACGCAATCATAGATCCCCCAAGATATAATCTTTATTCCTGGGTATGAGTGTGGGATGGATTTGAAGGGGCAATGACTGACCACCTTCATGCAAAAAGAAGCTAGATTGTGACACTTCTAGATGTTTTGATTTCTATGAGACCCCCAAAAAGTTATTACATGGAAATCCATAACCTTAAAGTGAACCTACACACATGGACACTTTATATTCCCTTTATAATCCCACAATATGCTTAAGACATTTAATATTTTATTTATTTTATAACCAGGTCTTCAGAATTTAGTTCCAAAAAACAAAATCATGCAAATATTTTAAACTTCTTCATACTGATACAAGCTATTTATTACTGCTGCTATTTTATTGAAAGAACAGAAATGGAAAATATTCGATAAGTGAAAATGATTAACAACTGTACTAAACTAATATTTCTCTTTTTTTCCTTATCTTTCAACAAAATGCCTATCTCTTTCATTAACTTTAACTTTCGGGACTCTTTACTTGGCTCATAATAAAATAAACAACCTAAGGTTGTCTTCCCTGTCTAAGTTAATTTGAATCAGAAGAGAATATTTACCTTTTCTTGGAATTTGTGTGATTCAAGGTTAGTCTATTTTGGAAAGACTGAGTGAGGCAAACCTAATCCTTTTCTGAAGCTCATTAATTGGAAGCAGGACCACACTGCAATAGCCTTTTCTAAACTGAGGGGAGAAATTAAGAATTTAAATGAGGTGAAAACTCCAAAACAAGATTCTCCCAGTGGCCTCTTCTGTTTATACAGTAACACTCTAAATAAAAAGCCAACACCATCCGTGTTAAATTTCCCTAGTTAACTGATAAGCTGGAGCAGAGAGTACATTGACACTCTGGGTAGTCCTGTCAGTCACTCAGGCGGGGTCCATACATAATGCATGAGGATTTCCACTTTATTAGCAATGCTATTTTTTTAAATCAATGGATGAATAGATAAATTGATAGACTAATAGAGAAATAAAGGGGCTAGACATTCAATTTAAACTCCCCTCAGTATTACTATCAGATTTGAAGATTTAAAATATTATTTAAGCTTCTCCAAATGAATGAAAATACACCGGCATTTTGTACTGTGTCTATGAAGATCTGGAATGCATAACATTCCTTGTAATTTTGCAATTGACCACAATGTCACAATCTTGCACTATTTCAGCTGTCTCCACAATGAAAACCAAATTGTAGGTTAAAATTACTTGCATAATGGAATGAAATTCTTGCACTAGTACTTTAAGCCTTGTCTAGATTTTAAGCACTCACTTAACCACCAATTTTTTTTCATCAGTTATAACTAACCAGTAAATTTCTCAAATCCACAAGTTAGTTACTAAATGACTTTTTGGCATGTTTGGGCAATAAAAAAGAATAATTCCAGTGCAAAGCACGGCTTATCATCTTTATTCAACTACATTTCGATAGAGAAAAACACCAATATCTTTTATGCTGAAACATCTGAACACAGCTCAGAAGGAAAGAAGGACAGCTACTTTTTCCAAGGAGGCATCAGGGTATGTCAAAGGAGCATGGACCTTGAGTTATGATACCTGGAATCTAGTCCCTGCTCTGCCACTAACCAGTTGAGGAAATACGGGCAAACCTCTGGGACACATCTATGTCGTGAAAAATGAGGATGTTAGATTATCTCTTCTGTTCCTTCTATCTCAACTCGATGAGACCATAATATTTGAATTATTTATGCACAAACAGTGGCATCCAAGCCTGTAGATCTGGAAGACTCACTGGCCTTCCTTTTACATTTACATGCAAACTGTCCAAAAGAGGAGTCTGCACAAAAAATCTTCAAGTTCACCCGTCTGCATTTTTGGTCCTTTTCAGCTAGAGCATAATGTAGAGTCTGTAAATTACATGTAATACGGTGCAAGACTGTGGTACATGATCACATGTGTTTGTGGGGAGTTATATTAGATTATCAAAGGAATCTATGACCTTAACTGTAATGTCTATCTCTAATCCATCTATAAGATCTAGCCACAATATAATCTCATCTCCTACCACAGTTTCAAATATTCCTTTTTAAATAAGATTTTATTTTTTAAAATTTTTTCTTATGAGTGCAGGGGTACAAGTGGAGGTTTGTTACCTAGGTAAACTTGTGTCATGAGGATTTGTTTTACAGATTATTTCATCACCCAGGTATTAAGCCTAGTACCCATTAGTTATTTTTCCTGATCCTCTCCCTCCTCCCACTTTCCACCCTCTGAAAGGCCCTAGCGTATGTTGCTTCTATGTGTCAATGTGTTCTCATCACTTAGCTCCCACTTGTGCCTTAAATAATTTTTCTAAGTTTTTATATTTTTATGTTATAGAGCAGAAACTTTAATCCAATTATTTTTTATTTCAAAACTTTAGTTATTTTATGGGGATATAAATCCCAATATTGACTTGAAAATCTTCTTTAGCTCCTAAAGCTTTAGCTCCTACAATTTAAGCCACAAAATACTCATTTCCGAGATGGAGACTATTCCTTGAAATACTGACTATTCATTCAAATATTTTGGAGCACCCACTATGATCTAGTAATAGTGTGAAGAGGCTTGTTATTTGATTAAGATAGTTAAGCAAAGCCACTTTGATTACGTGCCTTTAAAGCAGAGACCTGGAGCTAGAAAAGGGGTGAGTCTTGGAAATGTAAGAGGGAAGAACATTCCAGGCAGAAGAAAGATCAAGTAATAGGACCATAATGGTGAAGCCTTCTCAGAGTTCCAGGAATAGCAAGAAGTACATCCTGGTAATAAAAGGGGTACAGAAGTTAGAGGATAGCAGAGGAGTAACCAGGCTTTTTGCTAAGGACTTCAACTTTTTTATTCTGAGAGTTGTTAGCAGAGGAGTGGTATGATCTATCATATGTTTTAAATAAACAATTCTGTCTGTTCTGTGGATCATAAATTAAAAGAGGGCAAGAGTGAAACGGAGAGACCATTTAGGAAAAAATTGTATTAATCTAGATGGTACAGGATGCTGGTTTATATCAGGATATAGTAGTGAATATGATAAGTGAATTTTGAATATATCTTGAAGGTAGAGCTACTGGATTTACTTATCGATTGAACGTAAAGCATGAGTGAGGAAAATAAGGATAGAGCAACTTTGTCTGTTTGTTTGTTTTTGCCACCTCAGTAACTGGAAAAATGGGGTTACCATTTTCTAAGATACGGAAAGACTGCAAAAAGATAAAGTGAAATAAAAACTTTGTATTTGATCGTCTTAAGTTTAAGATATCTATTAGATATGCTAAGTCTCAGGAGAGTCTAGACAAGTACATTTATGTAGGTGTATTTAACAACATAACGATTGTGCTTCAAGTCATAGGACAGGATGTGAAATTACTTAGGGAATGAACATAGTTAGAGAAAGAGAAAAAGAAAAGAGGATCAACCACTGCACTTTGAAGCATTCTTACATTTATTAGTCAGAGATATAAGGTAAAATCAGTAAAGGGACTGAAAAGTGACTCATTAACAGATGGTGACATGAACTAATGGATATATAAAATTGTAAAGTTTTAAAAAGAAATGCCTTGCATATTGTGAATCCTCAATAAATAAAAGTTCCTTCTTGAAAAGCTTATGAGTAAGCTTTATTCATAATAACTTTTCTAGGCTAAGTTTAAAATTTTAACATCAATTGATGATGGGCCATTGCTATCTAATTGTTCCACTAACACCTCAAACTCAATATATAAAATTGAGCTTACTCACCTTCCCTGTAAACCAGATGCTTCAATTGTGTGCACTGTCTCGGTTTTGAGCATCAATGCTCTCCGGACAGGGTAAGGTAAATTTAATTTCCAAAAAGAATTTTTAATGTTTACACAGTAGTTTTGCTTAAATGAAAGTTCTCATGAACTCACTTTCTGAAGCATGAGTCCAAACTTCCGGATTTCTTAACTGTGCTTTCAGGGTCCTCGGCGACTTGCACCAAACCTTTTCCAAGCTCACTTCACATTTCTACTTGCTTTTAAGAATAGCCTGCTCCAGTCAACATTAGTAATTCCCTCTTGTCAAGGCTACTGTGTACACTACTGCCAAGTTATCTCTGTTTAGATTATCTTTCTTTCCATCTCTGTTTGGTTCAATAATATTTAAGACTTTGTGTTGTCACAATATCACAATTCCATCTTCTTGGGATTTTACCCATTCTTTTACGGCTGACTCCAGTGAAGTGTTATTCACAAGCTTTCTGCAGTCTCCATTCATACTGTCTTCTCAGAGCATTTGGTTCCTTCCTGGCTTACAACATACCCAGTTTGAACCCATACCTTCTTTAAAATTACTTAGGCATGGTCTCATATACCTTCTAGATTTTAAACTGCTCCAGAGGCCATGAATACTATCTACCAACTCTAATAGTTTTCCTAAGTATTTTTGTCAAAATTGTGTCTCAATTTTTACAAACTTTACTTGTTGAATTGTATTCACTGTATTTTAACTGCCTTAGTTTACAAAATGAAGCACCGATGCCTAGCAAGCTTAAACTACCTGCTCAGGGGCCACATGCTGACCTTGGTAGAATTATGCTCAGTTCACTTTTTCTTCCCACTCTACCACAGTAAATACAGATAATAAATAATCATATATTTGATTAACAGAGAAGAACATACATATTTTAAATGGTATAGAATAGTGTCTGACTTTATAGTATCCCAAATCAATCAATATCTTGAAAAAGATATGTATTATCAAATTATGTTGATAAATGTATATACCTACCCAGTTGTGCCCTGAGAAAACCAGCAGCATCTATTTTGTAAAATTACTTGCAAACTACAGTTTTATCATTTCACTTTCTAACTTTTTCTTTTTTACAAAAGCTTTATCAAAGTGTAAATGATGAATTTTGCTTATCTATTTATCCATTAATGAACATTGAAGTTAATTTGTTTAATAGTCCTTATCTTATAGGGTTCTTATGAAGATCTAACTAATTAATATTTGGACAGTACATAAAATATTGCTTGTTTCTATGTTTCTTAAAATGGATATGGTTCTATACATGTAACTGTATATGTTATTCATATTTGTATATTTATGGAAATCACTGGTCCGAAATATACCAAATAGATAACAATTACTTTCCTAACTGTTGATATTGTGAATGGCTTTTATATTTTCTGAAGGTTTTATATTTTTTGAAATTTTAAATAAATATATCCTTTTTACGTAAGATACATAAAAATTAAAATTATTTTGTGAGATAAAAAAACCAAAAAAAAACAAAGTGTAAATGATGTAGAAAAATGCACATATTTATACAATTTGATAGGTTTTGATATATATTTATACCCATAAAAGCCTCACCACAATCAAGATTGTGAATATATCCATCACCCTCAGTAGTTTTCTCATGCCTCTTTTTAATCCTTCCATCCTCAGCCTTCCAGTATTTGCCTCACCCCCACCCCAGCAACCACTATTCTGCTTTCTGTCACCATAGAAGAGTTTGCATTGTTTTGATGTTTTATAAAATTGGTCTATATAGCCTATACTTGTGTTTTCTGACTTCTTTCACTCAGCATAATTGTTTTGAAATTCATTCATTTCATTGCATTTATCAAAAGTTCATTCTTTTGTATTGCTGTAAATAGTATTACGTTGTATGGGTATACCAACTTTATCTTTCCATGCACCAGTCGATGGAAATTTGAGTTGTTTTCAGTTTTGGGTTATTAAAATAGAACATCTAAGAACATTCATATACAAGTTTTTATATGCACATATGCTTACTTTTATGTGGGTAGCTACCCAGTAGTGTAATAGGCAGATCGTATATCTGTATGTGTAGCTATTTTTAAAAATTGCCCCAAGTATTTTCCCAAGTGGTTTTACTATTTTCCCAGTATTTCCAGCAGTGTATGGGAGTTTGCGATCTTCCACAGCCTTGACTCAACTTACTCGATTTAGTTAGTCTTTTTAATTTTAGCCATTATAAGATGTATATACTAGTTCACCTTTTAATTTTTAAAACACCTACTATGTGCCAGGCATTGGCAGTGGGAATATAATGCTTAATATGTCCCTTCTTTCACAGATGTATCAATGAGAAAATAATAATCAAACTCATAACTTCAGTATAATGTGGTAAACCCTTCAATATAGGCACAGAGAACTTCTTTTAGAAACATAGGTAAGGACAGTCAAAGAAAGATTATGGAAAACTTTTAAAGATTTGGAATTAGAAAGATACCTTGACTCAGCTAGATATGAAAAAGCAAAGATGCAAATGCATAAAAGATGATGGTATTTTTATGAAGGGGAAAGACGTGTGTGGATAGTCCACGAGTAGTGAGGATGTAGTTGGTCAGAAGGGTAGAGAGTACATTTCAAAATAATTTACCTACCCTCCTACAGTGGTTGAGTATTTTGAAGCTGAGGACAGACATTTCCAGATCTGTGCTTTTAAAAACAAAACAAAAGAAAAACAGAGAAAGCTCTGAAGAATGGCTAAATGGAAAAAAGAATGTGAGCAGAAAGACACTTAGCAGGCTAAGGCAATGGTCTAATCAAAACAAAATGATGAGGATTTAACGTATGCTTTAGTTTCCAAATAGAGAAAAAGTCTACATGATGCGTTTTTTTGAGCCACATATAATTTTAAATTCCCCCCTCCCATAATAAAGGCACTGATTTCCCAAAGGACCAAAACTCTTTATTATACACTTATGATGGAATCCCCTGAGTAGGAAAGTTTTTGAATTTTTAGCATCCATTTATTCTGTTAGAGATTTCAACAGCTATTTAGTCTCTTAATAAGAAAAAAACCCACAAAACCGAAAAACTTCTAGCACAAGTCTTTAGAGAGTTTACAGAGGGTATTCATTAGGTTATATACATCTTACCGTCCAGCACCACATTCTCTTCTGTAACTTCATTAAGTAGGAATAATTATTCTTGCAGTATAGTTGAGATTTCTATGGAGCAAAAGCCACAGCATATGGTTTGACTCTGATCAGTCTCCTTAATAAAAAAAAAAAAAAAAAAGTTTAAGTTAAAGTGGCGTATGGTATAAATTTATAAGCAATATTACTGCCTGGGGCATATAAAAATTCTATCATTTGTGGCTAAAAACTGTAAAAAGGCCCTTTTCACAAGTTTTATTGTTTCATAAGAATGAGAAGTAATTTTACAGTATAATAAAGTGGCTACATGTATGTATTACCAAATCCATCTTAATATGTCCCATATACAAAAAGGAGTTGAAACATATTTGTATCCTTCATTTACATGCATTCTGAAGTATGGCATAAACATAATCCTAAAAATGCTTCTCATACATAAAATAGGATATGCTGCCCTACAGCAATGATTATTAACATGTTTTGGTATAGAAAATAGTATCTACCCATGTTCTTTTACTTACAAATACTGAGCAAGTCTGCAGTGAACAATTGTACTTTGCCTGTTTGCATTCATTCAATGAATATTTACTGAGTTTCTATAATGTGCAATACACAAAGATTAGCCAGGTAGAATCTGTCTCTGACTTCATAATGTTTACATTTTCAGTATACCATTTTTAATGCACTTTGTACCATTACGATTCTTTAATACCTCTCTACTTCAGGGTTTTCCAAACTTGGCACTATTGATGTTTGAGACAGGATAATTATTTCTGTAGCGGATTGTCCTGTGCAATGAAGTATATTTAGCAGCATCCCTGGCCTCTACCAACTAGATCCTGCTAGTTTCCCTCCCCCAGTTGTGTCAAACAAAAATGTGTCCAGGTATTAAAAAATATCTCCTAGGGGACAAAATCAACCCCCATTGAAAATCACTTCTGTCCTCAAATAAGAAGACAGAGTTGTGCTTTCCACTCTAAATAACGTTGCTTTAAACACTTAACTAAATTTTAATCCAAAACTATTTCTAAATGATGCCCAAAATATAAGTAAAAAGTAAAATAGTTCATTACATTGCTATTGCCTAACATGTCAATGTTCCTTAATATCTTGGTATTTGATGTTATGTAGCCAAACAATCAGGTGACTAACTGAATGTGCCTTTGTTCATGTGGAAATGAAGGTAGGTTTTTCTTTTGAAATTCATTTCTTTATTGCTCTAAAGGATACAGCGTTTATTTCATTTCCCTTCTAAAATCTCAGAGTAGCTGAACAATTATAAAACAAAATGTATACTCAATAAACATAAACAGTTACGTGATGCAAAATGCCTACACTGCAACATTAAAATTATTATATTAAATTTAACTGAATCAGGACAGATTACGAGTAATCATATATAACAAAGACATGTCAATTTTAATTGAATGACCAACTCATTTTTCCAAGTATTGAACTCAACTTTATACTGGTGAAAAAGCATAGCTTTTGAATTTTGCATAACATGTCTCAAAATATTCACAAGGTTTTCCATATATCAGGTAAGCATCTCTGAAAACTGACTGAGTTATTTAACTGAATCTAAGCTAAATAACTTTCTGGTAGTAAAACTCGGAAGTTAATAAAAGAAGAATGTTAAGAAAATGTTGATCACATTCTGCAATTTGAAATAAGGTGGAATTTTTCTTCCATTCTTTTTTATCCTTTTAGAAGTCAACAATAGCATAGATCTGCTTTTGTTATGTAGGCAAAGTAATATTTTAATTTTACTTTTAGCTATACAAAGCTATACTTTGTATAGTGGCTATATTCTTCAAATTTTCTGTTAAAATATGAGATCTATTTTGAAATCAAGCATCATTTAAATTCATTCTTCCGTCATCATTATGTGCTAATACAAAATCAAGGTTAACCCCTTCATAGTCAATTTAATTTTATAAATGAACTGACTGATAAACTTCCTTCTGGCCTTTCCTAAGAAAATCAATGTAAACTTACTGATTCAGAAGTATTCTTTATTTACTTCAATGGGCTAAGATTACAATCAGAATTCAATCAGCCAACAAGAAAATAAGGTACCATAATCTCCCTTGGCCTAAGGTTCCTGCTACAGTGTAACAAGGGAAACCCACAGTAGTTTTTCAAGAATTTTTACCTAGGAAATGTGTCCAAATACGTCTTCATAGATAATTTATGTGTTACAATTTTTTCTTATGCTCCTTTTGTCTAATGTTGCCATGGAGAGGTGTGGTGATAAAAGGGAGAAATTTGAAAATAGGGCCAGTTTGTCACCTGATCCATTCTGCTTTGCTGAATTGTATAACTCTGTGGCTATCATTTACTCTAAACTAAGTAGATATCAATGGCCAAGGCAGCTTTATGACACCATGCTATATTCTGAAACTAGATGTAAAGCCACAATCTATAGATTTTTATTGTTTTAAAAGGTGCCAACATAGCTACATGTTATTAAGCATGTAGTATCCAATGTACTTATGAATGGGAAAACAACTACATGTTATCAATCATCATTCTATATTTTCTTCTTTCCTAGTCCCTTGAGACAAGGTTCAGCCATTTCCTAGCTATATTCTATTGTTCATTTTCTAAGAATGAAGATATTGGAACTGGTTAAAAGCAGTAACTTTTACCTATTTGATATTCCTTTTTACACCCATAATCATATACAGGAACATTCTCCTTTGTGACGCTTTATGTCTGTTAAGGTCCCTGATAATTGACAAAAAGGAATAAATTCTCAACTAAAAGGACAGGTTGCCATGGTGAAACAAATAAGAGCTTTATTCGTGAGAAAACTTATGCTTCAAATCCTGGTTCTGCCACTAAACAGCTGACCAATTTATTGCCTTTTTTTGAGTCTTTACTATTTGTAAGTAATAAACTTTGGCTTCAGTTATTAAAATAAAGTATATTAAACCCATTTTTTTTTCTTTTTGAGACAGGTTCTCGCTTTGTCACCCAGGCTGGAATGCAGTAGTGTGATCTTGGCTCACTGCAGCCTCGACCTCCCAGGTTCAATCGATCCTCCCATCCCAGCCACCAGAATAGCTGGCACCACAGGTGTGCACCACCACACCCAGCTAATTTTTGTATTTTTTGTATAGGCAGGATTTCAGCATGTTGCCCAGACTCTAAAATATTATTATAGATAATGTATTATTATAAATTATAATTTATTGTTGAAGATAAATTTATGGAAATTAAAATTTATCTTAAGGAAGATTTCATGAAGGAGGTAGGGTTTATGTATATTGGGGACTGGCAAATAGATGGAAAATGAACATTTCTGAGATCATAGGCAAGGCAATGTTCATAGGACATGTGAAAGATAAACATAAAAAACATAAGGAATTTATCAGAATTGTATTACATACACAAACCCCCCTCCCATTCAATGTTGTGTCACATAATCCAGCCCACAGCAATAACAAAGTGACTACAAACCTGCCTCATTTCCCCAGTTAGCTGTATTCCTAGGTATTTTATTCTTTTTGTGATAATTGTGAATGGGATTGTGTTTTTAATATGGCTCTTGGCTTGGATGTTGCCAATGTATAGGAATGCTACTGATTTTTTGTGAAATATGTTGATTTTGTATGCTGAGACTTCGCTGCAGTTGTTTATCAGCTCAAGGAGCTTTTGGGCAGAGACTGTGGGGTTTTCTAGATAGAGAATAATTTTATCTGTAAATAGGTATAGCTTGATTTCCTTTCTTCTTATTTGGATATATAAATTATTCGTTCGACGATGAAGACACATGCACACGTATGTGCATTGCCGTACTCTTCACAATAGCAAAGACATGGAATCAACCTAAATGCCCATCAACAAAAGACTGGATAAAGAAAATGTGGTACATATACACCCTGAAATACTATATAGCCACATAGAAGAACGAGATCATGTTCTTTGCAAGAATATGGGTGGAGCTAAAGGCCATTATCCTTAGCAAACTAACTCAGGAACACAAAATCAAATACCACATATCCTCACTTATAAGTTGGAGCTACATAATCAGAACCAATGGACGCAGAGAGGAGAAGAACAGACATTAAGGCCTACTTGAGGGAGGAAGGTGGGAGGAGAGAAAGGATCAGGAAAAGTAACTATTGAGTACTATGCTTAGTACCTGGGTGATAAAAAGGTCTGTACACCCAACCCCAATGAGACAAGCTTGCCTGTTTTAACAAACTTGCACATGTACTCCTGAATCTAAAATAAAAGTTAAAATAAAGAAACTTGTTTCAGCTACGGCTTGTCTATAATCTATTCTATATGTAATGGACAGAAGGATGTTTTTAAAAACATAATTCATAATACTCCCCTTCTTAATATCTTTTCCATCACAACCAGAGGAAATTCTAACACATTGCTCTAGCCTGTGCAGTAGTTCGGGATCTGGCCTCACATTCCTCTGATCTCCTCTCACCCCTCTTTTACCCACTTCGCTTGCACTGGGCTCCAGTGATGCATACTTTTATTTCAGTTCCTCCAACACACCCAGTGTATTCCTTCAGGGCCCTTGCATCCTTTGCCTTGAATTTCTGTACAGATATTCACATAACGCATGCCATCTTATTCAGATCTCAGCTAACAAGTCATCTCCACAAGGAGGCCTTAACATTTGCTATTTTTCTTATTCTTGTTAATTTGCTTTTATTCTTGTTAATTTGCTTGGTTAGGATGCTATTCGCATCGCAAGGCTGTATGTGCTATGAGAATGAGACCAGGCCTACCTTCTCTTTTTGCTACATCCTCAGAGCCTAGCATTAAGATTTATCATGACTGGTGCCCAATAAATATTTATTATAGGAAAGAGTGCACGAATGAAAGCTGTGAGGACATGGGGATTAAAAAAAACAAAAAAACAAAAAACAAAAAAAACAAAACAAAAAACACAACAATTCCTTCACAAGGAAGAGATTCCTATGCTGCTGATTCACTTTGTGTGTCTAGCAGGATTTTAAAACCTCATCAAAGTATTTTATATTTCTACTCATTTGCTTTTAGTTTGCTTGACCCACAAAATGTAAAGGAGAAATACTAACAACAATCTTTTTGAGCCAGTTATTTGTATTTTCCATTTCTTGGAATTTAACCAACACTTTTAGAAATCCACATTCAGAACGTTTGGATCTATTTACAAAGTATAGTATTTTGAAAGCAATAGAGCAAATACTGAATATATGGAAATAAAGGTAAATCAAATAATTAAACAACCAGCAAAATTTCCATACACTGAGGATGATGTTTTCATTGGTAGAAAGCAACACCATACTCTTATTACTTAAAGAAAAAGGTGTCTTATTACAAAGCCTGTAATTCACTTCCTTTGTGACATTCACTGCAAAGAGCTTATTTCAGCACACGTGTACAAACACCCCCTAATTCACAAATCCTGTTCAGTTAGATTGAAAAGAAGGTTTTAAACTGCAAAGTTATGAATGAGTTCTCTTTCTCAGATATCTCTTGTTTGGTTACAATAAATTGGGGTTACTCTAACAACTGGACACATGACATGATAGGATCTTTGTTCTTACAGCCCAAGACTGTTAATTTAACTGCATAGCTTTGACACATCGTTTTACTGCTTTGAAGCAAAAAAGTCAAGTGGACTTTAAAGAAAAATTTTTTAAAGAAGTTAACTTTCAGTAATAAAGTGAGGAAGAAATTTTTTGGATTATATCTTCCTTTTGGCTTGTCTATCCTCACATCATCACATTTTCAGAAAGAAGGATTGGCTGGAAGCTGGCTCCAACTAAATCCTCTCTAGGGCTGTTTCACTGAAGGATTAGAAAGTGACAATTTCCATCAGGCAGCTGTTTTTTTCTTTCCTTGCCAGACTCCAGGGCAATCATATGAAACTGAGAGAAACCACAACTCAACTGTTGGCCTTCCACTTAATTTTTCATACAAATGTAAGGTCAGCCTGTGGCCTAGTAACCAGTGAGGAACTTGTAACATGGAAAAAGTCACGCAATTATGTGTCTATTTTGAATATGATCACTGTATTACCTGACAATTAAAAGCATGCTTTTAGGTTGGTAGCAGAAATGGAATTCAGTGCAATGGTATATTTTGAAGGCTGTACTAATTCTTATAAGACGTTAGTTTTTATTTCCTATGGATTGTAAAGTTTTGTCAGTAAGCAGAGTTAATATGTTCGAATTAATCTTTTTTGTGAAAGCATGCATTCCCTTTAGAAATGCCAGTAATTTCAAATAATCTATTATAGATAAAACATTTATTTATACATATTTATCTTCTTATATAAAGGGAGAACTATGTGTGTTCTTGAATCTGAAATTTCTATTTAAAAACAAAGTATCATGTTATTTTTCCTTTTTAATTTGCTGTAGCACATTATGATTTTTAACTAATTGAATAAAAATGGCTCTAATATAACTTTTTGTTTTCAGGAAACATCTAGGACTTGCTTACATTTTTAACAGAACCTTGAATACTTTGATTTTGTAAAGGTTGATAACTCTTTTTCCAATTATTCATCTGGAGAGAAATGCAAATATTAAACTACATTTGCTAAGCAACTCTTACGTCTTTTGGTTAACATCTTCTGTGAATTGACTATGTGATGCCTGATAGAGTCCTGAACTCTATGTTTTTCTGATGACTAGATTTGCCCTTCAGTAACATTTGCTCATCATCAATATCCCATGAATGAGATGACGTTTCATTGGAAGAAACAGATTGAAAACTTGTGTCTCTTATTTTGTGACATCTGGGTGAAGCTCCCAATGTGATTGTTTTTACTTTCTTTTAATCTTACAAAGAAATGTTAAAATTGAAGGACTGACCTTGTGTTCAAAGTTATTGTCAGAAACAGTGAAGTCATAGGCTTCTGTTTTTAATAATGCCTCACAAAACACAGAGAATCATTAATCATAAATGACTGCAGATTTCCTAGATCTTGGCACTGCTATGGGGCTTGAGCATTTTTAAGAGTCTTATAAATTTGAGCAGACAACAGCCTCATGACATTGCATAAAAATTTAGCTGTGATGGAAAGATGAAACAAAAGTTGAAAGCATTAAAATACTTAGAAACCGAAGATAGTTTTATTGCGTTTCAATAAAATATGAGTCTAATTTTCAACTACTTTCAGTTTTTATGTTTCACTAACATATCTATCAATCAGCACCTATTTATTGAATGACTACAATGTGTTCAGCACCATTTACCACCATTGACAATAGGGAGACATGAAAAATTTATTCAAGAAACTTTATATTGAGCATTTGAGTGTGACGCTCTGTGCTGAGTACTTTAGAAGTACTCTGTGCCTTTTAAAGAAGAGAAAGATATTCCTTTCTTCAAGAATCTTATAGTCAGCTATGGAGATGTTATAGATTTAACGTTTTGTCCCTCCCCAAATTCATATGCTGAAATCCTAACCCCCAGTGTGATGGTATTAGGAGGTGGGACATCTGGGGAACAAATAGGTCATGAGAATGGAGCCCTCAGGAATGAAATTAGTGTCCTCATATCCCAGGGAGTTCTCTAGCCATGGTAGGATACAACAAGAAGACTGCAATCTGCAACCTACAGAAGGGTCCTCATCAGAACCTGACCATGCTGGCACCCTGATTTTGGACTTCTAGAGCTATGATAAATAAGTTTCTGTTACTTATAAGCCACCCAGTCTGTGGTGCTTTGTTATAGCAGCCTGAATTAAGACAGAAGGCAATTTTTTAAAAATATAACATTTAAGAAAAGTACTAAGTAAGTGAAGCACACTGAAGAATCTATCCTTTGGCTCTTAATTTCAGGGAATATTACTTGCTTGAGAAGGGAAACAGCATGGGTCTTAAAGAGTAGATAGGATTCAGATACAAAGATAAATAGATGAAGTTATTTCTTAGAGAATAAATCTAAGAAAGGACATTCATGTAAAAGATGTGTTTTAGGAGAAAGTGAGTCATACTAAAGGGAGATTATGTGGAAGAAATAATGCTAACAAAAAATATTTCAGCAGTTTTATTATTCAGTTCAATTCAATAAAGCGCATTAAACACTATGAGTAAGACACAACTAGATTCCATAAAGAGTGAAAATGGAAGAGATAAATCATGTGTTCTCAAGGAAGTTTTAATCAAGAAGGAACTTTTTTTTCAACTATCTCTGCCAAAACTACTGTACTCTACCACTGCAGTGCAAAGGCAGTCAGAGGCAATACCTAAAAAGTATATAAAGATCTCTGATGTGTTGCAAAGAAATATGAAAAGAGCACTATTGGTATTTAGTGCAGCAATAAGTCATATGTAACCTGAGAGGTAATGGTACTCTTGATGAAGGTGCCATATGAACTAAGTCTTGAAAAGTATATAAAGGAATAATAACAGAATTAGTTTGTGAAGTCATTCCACGTGGAAGAAACAACCCAGGCACAGAGAGTTGGGTAAATGAAAGGTGCGCTCATGGAAGAGCACATCCTCACTTTCATTTGAATGCCTGTAAATGAAGGAAAGAAGCTGAAAATAAAGCTATATCCTATGGTCTGCTGATACGTACTTAACACCAGCTCTCAGAAAACGTATATGTATGCAGATTCATGTACATTAATTTATAATAAATGTTATAGGTGTAAAGGATGTGTAACTCACAATTTTACAAATGATTATAAAATACAGTACTTTTTATTATAATTTCCACATAGTCAAATAGTTCTCACAGAGTACTTTCATTGATTTTTGGTGCACTCTTGTATCCAAAGCCAAACTATAGTTGCAATTAACAACTCATTATAGTTCCAACATGAATACTGGTTGATAGTTTTGCTTACATTAATGAGTAAGATGAGAGTAAAACAAAGATGAATGTTGTACATTTATTCATTTTTTTCAATAACATGCACAACTCTTTAATCAAATCAAATACAAAATAGTTTTTGAAAACTGAAAGAATATTTCCTCAATTTGTTAAAATAGTCATAATTTGAGGGCTATGCACAACACATTTTTAAGTTTGATCTGCATTATTAACATATTTTTCTATTACTTTTGTAAGTCAAGACCACGGGTTAGCAAATTATACAGTCTATGGGCCATGTTTGACCCACCATCTGTTTTTGCAAATAACGTTTTATTAAAACACAGGAACTACCATTTGTTTCCCTGTTAGTTTTGGCTGCTTTCCCTGTGTAATCATCAGAAAACTGTTTCTTAAAGGGCCAGAGAATAAATATTTCAGGGTTGGGAGCCAACTATCTCTGCCAAAACTACTCTAGTCTGCCACTGCAGTGTAAAAACAGTTGTAGGCAATGCCTAAAAAATGAACATGGCTGAATTTTAATACAAAAACCAGCAGCTGGTCCACTGGCTATCATTTGCCAACTTTATACACAATCAAGAAAACAATTCATTTTAATTCCCAATATGCAGTATTTTCCCATTTCTGTGGTGTAAATTTTCCCATAATAGAGATTTCAATTTACTAACAACACGTTACTGTATGCAGTTAGGAAAAGATGCATAAAGATAAAGAGTATTTCCACCATACAGATGCAACATATGTTAATAACCTCAAGATCATAATGGTAAAATGGCAAAATAATTTTAAAGTAATGAATTTTGAAGTTTTATTACCTTTGTTTTTAATAAAAATGTTTAATTCTGTTTACATAATTTAATATTCCCTTATGCTTGTATTTAACAATTGGGTCACAAAATTTCTCAAAATTTAACATTCGGTCTTGGAAAGTGATATGAGCTTTCTCCAGCACACTAATGTCAAACTCAAGAGATAGTAATGTAATTCACTAGGCCAAATAGAGTTCTAGAATCATTTTGAAAATGCAAGTTACATGATTATGATTGTGCTTTAATGAAGATTTATCTAAAAGCAATGTGAAGGATAAACTAACCTGCAGGGAAATTGAACAGAACACAGGTTATGAAGTTCTTACAGTGTCTTAAGCAGATATGACAAGAAATGAAACTACAGTAGTGACAGCAAGAATAGAAAGGAAGAGACTAAGATGTATGAGACCACAGGGAAGTATAACCAATACATCTTGGCTATTGATTGGATCTGGAGAATGTGCAATTGGTAGAGTTAATGATTTTAATTCTAAAGATTTTTTAAAATTCATATGTGATGGTAAGTATGTTGATTTCACTGACAAAAATAGGATTTAAAATGTTTTCAAACACTTTATTAAGATCACTATCATTATATTTTTAAAAGTAAAAATAATTTGATATACAAGAAAGAAAATACACTATTTTCTGGAATATTTGATGATCAAAAAGTTTTGATTATTGATGCCCCATCACAAAGTGTGGTATTTATATGGATCAGTGTGCACAGTGGAGACCCAAAGATTAAATATTCAAGGAAACTGCCTGTTATCATAAATAATAATGAAATGTTTCCCTTTTTAGTTAAAATTATTTTATATGAAAACATTCTAACATATGAATGAAAATTAAAACACATATTTTTCTTGCTTAAACTATGATGATGAGTAAGGTACAAAAATATATATATATGTCCATATTAATTACAATATTAAAATTGAGTTGCAATTTTACATGAGGTTCATTCCATTGGAATAGAAGAGTGACGAAGAGTGAAGAATCTGAGTCATGAATCTATCACTTATTAGCTGTGATCATTTGAACAAGTTACTTAACTTTTCTGGGCCATAATTTTCTTAACTTACAATTAAAGATTATGGTAATATCCCCCTAATATCCCCAACAAGTTGTGAATTTTAAGTGAGGCAGTTCAAATAATGCACTTACAACACTGCTTGGCACAAAGTAAGTGGTGAATAAATGTTAGAAATTAATATTATTTTATTAGTAGTAATGCAAATAGACTATTCAAACTATACCTTCTTTCAAATATTTGTAACTTATAATTTATCTCTACTCTGCCCATGTAAGCATGTGCTATTTTAAACTCGAACTATCAAGAAATAGTTTATACTTATATTATTTTGAATTTGACAAAAATCTTTAGGATAAAGGAAAAAACAGTACTTAAAAAGAAGTAAGTAATTTTGGTTAAATATAGACCCAGGAATTGGGGATTTGGGATCTTTCCAAATGAGTTGCTTTCTACTGAAGGAAGACTATATGCTTTCCACACAAAACAATATTTGCTTTTTGGAAAGGTGAATTCACTCTCAGGGACTGAACTTCCATCTCTGTGTTGAGCCATACAGGTCCATACCTTCCACCCTGACTTCTCTTCTGATCACTGTCAGAAAAATTCACTCAAGTGCCTTCTCCCTTGTAATATTTTACAAGCAACTTTAACTCCACATCTCTGAGAATAATTTCATCATATTTCCACCCCACTCCCATGCCCCCTAATCTTCTCTTTCATTATTTACTAGTGATCCAAGCCAGAAATCTGGGAGTCAGTATTTACTCCATTCTTTCCCTCACTTCACACATTTAATTACTGGCTAATTCTGCATATTTTGTTTTCTGATAGTCCCTTGTATGAATGGTGACAGTAGATACTTGCTAGCCCTGGGAAGTTCTAGACTTTACCTGTTGTTCTAGTTTAAGTATGGGTTACACTCTTTCATGCTCAAAGAAGTTGCAGCTTGATGACAAAATATGTACTACTCATTTTCCTTTTTATCCTTTCAACAGCCAATGACACTACTAAAGTTAAAATCCTAGTCACCTCTTCATAGATTTGTATGATAATATCTTAAATGATCTCCAATCCTCCAATCCTTTTTCACTTCAATTAAAAATGTACATTGAAAGTTGAATGGTCTTTCCATAAGGTAAATTTGACATTTACTCCCATGCTTAAACCTACAAAGGATTTAACATTTATCTGAGACCAGGGAGATAAAACCCAAAGTTCTTAGGTCAGTCATATGGATGTTTCTAATGTCAAACCACTCTTGCCTTTCTGCAATAAACTTTTTTTTATTTTCATATATAATTTTATTCACTGTTGAATTGAGCTTTTATTTACAATTGTTAAATCAGTATTCATGATTAAACTAGGCTCATACTAAAAAATTTTCCCTTTATGTGTGTGTGCTGTCAATATCTGTTTTGACATCAAAATGACACTAGCATCACAAAATGAAAGCATTTTTTGAATGTTCCTATTATTTGGAAAAGATGGTATAAGAAAGGAATTTCCTGTTTCATGGAATTTGATACAATATACCTATGAAACCATTTGTTCCTGGGGTCTTCTTTCATGGCTAATGGCTCATTATAGCAAAATTATATTCTTCAGAATGTTGTTTACTTTATGTTTTTTAAGTTTCTAGCACATGTTTTTCAAAACTATCATTTTTAAACTTGTCATTCATCACTTGTAAATATCTGTCGTCTGTAGTTATTTGTTCTTTTTATTAATTGCTTATACCTGTTTCATAAGTAGTGAAAACTGATTATTTTATTAATCTTTTGAAGAAAACAGTTGGTGGTTTTCATACTCTTATTTTTGTATCATTGTTCTCTATAGTATTCATTCCTTCCTCTGTCTTTATAATTTACTTTTCTCTTATTTCTTTAGTTTGTGACTTTCATTTCAGCTTTTGCAATTAAACTCAATTTATTTTAAAATATTTCTTACTCTTGTTTTTTGATTTTGTATTTTTAACTATTGCTTTTCTTAGCAGTGTTTCACAAATTTTGTTTTCTTATTTATTTATTTTTACCATGGTTCAGTTCTAAGTTCTAAAATTACACTGTTGCTCTTGTTCTTTGTTTTTTAATGGAATGCTTTTGAGCTTCCAGATATGAGATTTTTAAAGCTATCCATTTCACTGCATTATGATCAGACAACATTGTCTGTATGATAAATTTTGGTATTTAATATTAATTTGTGACATAGAATTTGATCAATTTTTATAAATGTTTCATTTGTTATTTAAAAGAATTGGAGGCTTGATCTCCAATATTCCAATTAAGACTATTAAAAACTAAGAATTTAGGGGCTGGATAGAAAGTTAATAGATATGCAAAAGTTGCTGAGAGAATAGTTTGAAAGGGAAGTCAAAGTGGAAGAAGAGTCTGTTAGGGGTTAATAAGGTTTTTAACAAAACCTAACAGTGATGCAAAAGGTAAAGGAAAGATACTTCAAAAACCACACCTACACACACCCACACACACACAACACACACACAACAACAACTACAACAGAGAAGCAGAAGAAAGATATATAATAACATGTCACATGGAAATCTTAATATTGACAGTAGTGTCAGGCTTAGTCAAGCTATTTGCATTGTTATCTCCTCATCCTTCATCTCTCACCTTAAAGTGGTGTCCCTAGAAAACAAGTCCTTGACTATCCAATCGAAAATAGGCCTTCCTATCACTTTCTACCTCAGTACCTACTTCATTTGTTAATAGCAGTTACCACAATTGTTAACTCTTTTACATATTTGACTACTTTTTTAGTCTATCATTTCTAAGTGGCTGGACCTCCATGAAGGAAGATCCACCATCTTTCTCACTGATCATTGACTCTTGGGTATCTAGGACTAGACTAAGCACCAAGAGGAGAAAATACATATCATAAGGAGAACACAGGAGACCTTTGCAATAACGCATGGTGTGATTTGAAAGATATACAATAGGAATTGAAAATAAAATAGAATGTTTTTAAATGCTCTTTACTAGATTTGGAAGCTATATTAGTTTTAGAAGCTAAAATCTTCTAAGTTATAGGTCATCATTTTCTGTTAAATTAAGGGAGTGACTAATAATGTATATTTTGTGACTTTCATCATACTGGAAATTGAGAAGAATCAAGAGAGACAAAGAGGAAAAGAGAGAGAGAGAGAAAGAGATAATTATATATTGTTAAGAACTTTATTTTTTGATAAAGAGATAGACATATAGAGAACAAATTAAAAATAATAAAAACAGATAAAAATCATATAGGCAAATAGATGGCATTTATTCAAAGTTGTTAGGTGAACTGAAGTACCAAAACAGTAAGAAGTGTGGGTCATCATCTCCACTAGGTAAATAAATGGAAAATTGAGGAAGGGCAGTTTCCCAGATGACTTTAGTTTGATTTGGCTCTGAAACAAAAATACTGAACTCTTACAGGGAAAATGATATTTCAGCCTTTCTGTTCCCATGAAAAGAAATATGAAGAATTGTAAATCTTTAAAGAGGAAGTTCATTTTCACTAAGCTTTTACCTAAAGTTCCAAAAGAGGAGAAATACCTCCATTAATGTTGGATAAACACTTATGAATATTTGAATTTCTAACAAACAACAAAAAAAATAGGTTTCTTTGAAGTTTCTCTTAAGATTTTCTTCTAAAAAATTATTTAAATGAAAAGGCTGCTCTTAAACAAGTTGCTGAAATACGGTAGCCATAGCATATAAACTATGACTTTCTCTTAAGCTGCCAAGTTCAATTTCATAAATTACCCAAGTTTTCTAAAGTATCCACTGGAAGATATTTTCTAAAATAGGCTTCAGTATGTGTACATTATTAAAGCTTATCAATAAATGCCCTGTCTCTTAATGTATCAAGATGACCTAATTCTTCATGAAGAAGTACATAGGTACACAAAATAATTTCATAGTTATGTACATGATCCAGAATAAACTTAGATACTTGACTTAGAAATCTACTTTTTCACATAAAAACTAAATAATTTTTTATCCTGTAGTGTGCATATTGACTTTATTTTTTAATATACTATTAAAATTTACATAGCTTTAATTTATATTTTCTTTAATTTTGATGGTATGATTAAGCCATTCTAACATGAAATATTAAAAATGTCTTATTTGATGTATTAAATGTCTATAAATATTTTTAATTGAAGTGATACATTTGAATAATTAATGATTTCATATGTATGTCAAAAACTTCTTAATCTCATAACTGTACTAATATTTTCCAGAGCTTCCTTACAAAAATTCAACACATTATAAATAAATGTGCCCTGAACAAAGAAACTTTTGCTACTCAAAGCCAAGTCTTCTTTTTGTTGATGAGAATTGTTACTTTTAAAATGATATTCATTCATCCCCCTTTTAGCACCTCTAAGTTTCCGTTCACTCAAATGATTAACAAGTATCAAAAAGTTTCCCTATGGAACAGATCAAAATTGGTACCTGCTTTCTGACCAAGACCACGTAGTTGATGCAAATAAATAAGGTACACAGAAATTCTGCAATAATTCTGTGTACTTTATTTATTTATTTGTTTGCATTAACCTCATTGTCTTGGACAGAGAACAGAGACCAGTTTTGATATTTGAACATTCATTTGGCTTTTGTGTTTTAATGTATGCTACAATAGAAGCCAACCATTTTATAATTTTTACAGCTTAGACAAATCAGGTTAGACAGAAGGTAGAATGAGAATTTTCATCCACTGCATATTCATTATGTAACCAGCACTGTGCTTGACTTCTTCACATCAGACCAATGAAATAAGTAACATTATACAAAGTCTAGATTATGTGAATAAGTTACAGAATCCCACATACCTAGAGGGACAAGGACCAAGGATTGTACATTTCGAAGCTACTCTGTCAGTTTCTTTGCCTCCCTCCATTTCACTTGCCATATACATATAATAGTAATTATCTGCTATCAGCTCATCCAGGAAAATTTATCTGTCTTACATACAAATATTTTAATAAAATTATTAAACATTATATAATGTTACAGTAAAAGTTAAAGAGTTACAAATCTTTTATATATGTGAGAAAAACTTACTAGAAAAAAATTCACTAGGAGAAAAAACTCTCATAACGTTTTCAGTAATTATAATTCAACATTACTACATGAAAACCACCACAAAAACAACAATGTAGCAATTGCTGATTTAAGAGAAGATCAGAAATCCAAAAATGCTGAGAACAGTATAGGCTGGAATAGGCAGCAAGCATATCATAGAAGAAAGAGAAAGGGGAAACTCTAGCTCTCAGTAAGTAAATAGAAGGAAAATACCCAAAACACTTGAGAAATAATAGCTTAAATTACAGAAAGAAAAAGGACAGTAGCCACTAAAAGCAAAATGATAAACATAAAAGAAAAAGGTGATTCCACTGTACATAACATTGCCATTCCTGAAGGAAACTAAACAATGAGACAAGACAAAAAGTTAAATATGTAATTAAAGAAAACATTCTGAAATAGAACTGTATCATTTCGTATATTGAAAGACCATATTGTATGCCAAGAAAAATTCACTCAGGACAAAGTTACATTTCTTTGTGAATTTATTTGACTTTCAAATTAAAGAATCCAGGCAAAAAATATTGTGTCACATATATGAGAAAACAATGAAGCTAGTATCAGACTTGCACACAACATTCCATATGAACCTTCTTCACATTCCTATAAGCTCTCCTTCAAGTATGTAGGGTAAAGACTTTTTTTTAAATTTTTTTAAACAACAAAATTTTATTTTCTCACAGTTTCAGAGGCTAAAAGTTTAGTATCAAGGTGTCAGCAGAGTTGCTTTCTTCTAAGGCCTCTCTTATTGGCTTGTAGATGGCCATCTTCTATTTCTTACCATGGTCTTCCCTTAATATATGTCTGTGTCCAAGTTTCCTCCTCTTATAAGGACATCAGTCATAATAGATTAGGGCCCACTCATATGACTTTATTTTAACTTAATTACCTCTTTAAAAATCTTCTATCCAAATAGTCGTATCCTGAACTCCAGCATGTGAATTTGGGAAGACATAATCAGCACTTAACAGGTACCAGTGGTAACTTACTCTGGTTATTTCCAGAGCACATAGAGAACCAAAAAGAATTTCCAAATTACTTGTAATCTCATCACCCACAGGGACCCACACTGCATACTTTCTGGTCATTTCTTATGTGTACATAGCTAACACAGACATGTCTTGTTTACCAAAATAGGATCCTACTGTGTCTACTGTTTTTCAGTTTACTTTTCTATTTCATCATTATCTTGAACATCTTTCCATGTCAATTCTATTTTTTAACATACGGATTTACCACTGTTTTCTTAACTAATCTTGTGTTGTTAGGTACTTAGGGAGTTTCAACTTTTTATGATAAACAACACTGCAATAAACATCTTTATAATTAGATGAAGTTGCATCTCTATCATTATTTATTTATTATTTTACTGTAAGTTCTGGGATACATGTGGAGAACACGCAGGTTTGTTACATAGGTGTACATGCGCCAAGGTGGTTTGCTGCACCTATCAACCCATCATCTAGGTTTTAAGCCCCGCGTGCATCAGATATTTGCCCTAATGCTCTCCTCCCCTTGCCCAACAAATGGTTTTTAACTTGAAGGTACTCAGAGGAAAGCATTCACATAGTCCTTCTTGAAGATATTGCCTGATAATTAATTCCATTCAAATAGTAGCTAAAAGATGAGCTACTAGCACTGACTTCATTTAACTGCAGATCCAAAACTAAAAGGTACAAAGCGTGATTAGAGTAAAAGACTGAAATTGAAAAGGCCTTCAGACTTGGACCGAGCCATGCTGCTGGCATTCGCAGGTCTCCAGCTGGCAGACGGCTTGTCATGGGACTCTCAGCCCCATAATTGTGTGAACAAATTCTCATAATAAATACCCTCTCAGGTATTTATATACATATCCTAATGCTTCTGTCTCTCTGAAGAACCCTGACTAATACAGATATGGAATTAGGGAAGCTAAATATTACTCCTTTTACTGTATACAACACAATGAAAGAGAACTGTGAAATTATTCCCTCACAAAAAGACTGTAATAATGACTTAATGATAAAAGTTTAAAAGCTAACTATTATAGGTACTGCATGTGAAAGCAGAAAATTGCTTGTGGTATCTGAGCAATAACCAGATTTTCAAATGGAGAGCATACACTTATAGAATGTGTAGACCACAACCACTTTCCACATACAAGTGCAGAGAGTATTTTGAAGATCATAGAAGTGAAAACACAGGTGAAAAATGCATGAAATCTCCTCCTCCAAATAATTTGGTAGTGTACTTCTGTACCATAATGCCAATTTGCTGTGTTATGTATTTAATCATTGCATCATTGTTTAAAACCTTTTACAGATTTTTAATTTTTTATGTTTTCCTTTTTCAAATTTGACTCCACAAAAGTGCATTATCACAATGTTGACTTTGTGTGTAAGCATTATGAGTGAATATAAAAACACTGATCCTCAGTACATGAAGAGAGATCTTATTTTGTATATCCCCATTTGTGAAAGAAAAATTTTTTTCAAGATCTCAGCTCTTTGGGCAACTGCATATGTTGTGGTGACCCACTGCAGTATTTGATAGATCTTGTCAAAAGACTCAGTTCGTCCATCATAGCATTTTAGATGACCACAGTTAAAAATTTGGGTGCACACAATTACCAACCATAGTGATATGTGTTTACGCATTTTGCTTTTTGACCTATTTCTTTATAAATATGGTTTATTTATAACTGTTATACTCATGTGAGTTTTGTTAGTATGCATTAGTATTTATGCTTGCAAAAACGTGTCCTGTTATTGTACGTCTTACTGTGTAAAGTGGCTGATGAAGTATTCTCTCATGTTCTATGTTTCTCAAATAAATGCCATTTTTAAAATGCAAATAATGTCTCTGACATTATTTATTGTCATCTTCAAAATTATATTTTCAAGGTTTGATCTTCTGGGATTTGAGACGTAAGGGATTTCAATCTTTGGGGATTTTAACATTCAGGATTATGGCATTCAGGTTTTTGCCTTTCGGATTACAATCCAAATCCATTTTGAGTTTACAGCATGATGGCTGGCTTACCCAGAGCTAGCATTCCAAACAGTATGAGTCAAGTGGAAGCTACGTCTTTTTTATGACCTACTATTTGAAGTTACACAATATCAATTCTTCCTTACTCTTCTGGTTGAAGTAGTCAAAAGTCTGATCCAGATTTAAAGGGAGGAAACAGTCTACACTTTTCCTGCCAGCTTTTCCATATAATTTTGTATGCTAGTTGACATTGTTAATAGCCATGGGTAGTTAATATCTGACAGCATTTGCTAAATATATCCAAATTTACTTTTTTCTTTTCTTTCTTTTTCTTTCTTTCTAAAAGTGTCTATTAATATCTTAAAGAGCAAAGTTTGAGAATTTCTATTCTCTATATTAAAATGTCATGTTGATAAAATGTTCAACAAGCAGCAACCTCAAAATGATATATTTTGTGGTTATTTACTTAAATTGAAGATAAAATATTGTGGTATTCCTTCGATTTGTCCTCAGTAGAACTTTACAATCTGTCCAACAATAACAACAGATCATTTGTAAAGCCCCTAGACTAGGAATAAGGTTGTTTTCTACGTTGTGTTTCAATTCTCCCTCTTGGCAACCTGTTTTTACTTCCTATAACTAAGGCACCATGCTAACCTTTCCAGAGAAGGTCTGTTTCCTTACATATGCAAGAGGTACAGGTATGGTCTACTTTTGGCTAAGGTAACCAGGAAAAATTTACTGAAAACAATGTGAATCAGCCCTTGAACTACTAAAATGAATGAAGGTTTTGGAAATGTCATTCAATGTAAAATTATGACAATTCTGGGAATCTAGAATTCCAACTTAGATAAAGTGACACAGCCACACAGCCACTCTTCTGGGCTCCCTCTTTAGAATTCCATTGGTCATTTTTTTTTCTTTCTTTGAACTAGTGCCAACTTGTCTAATTTACTGTAGGTTCATACTAAGTTCTGACAGTGGATATGGCAATTCCCATTTCATATTCCTCCTTAGATGCCTAATAGATGATCTTGAACATTTACCCTAACACATAAATTTTATCAAATTCCTTGGAAAACTCTGCTGATATTTTGATTAAAATTGCTTTTAATTAATAATTTATTTGGGGAAAATTGAACATAATCTTCACATTATTTGTGTTCTTTCATATCTACTAATAAAGTTTTAAAATTTTCTTTGCAGAGGTCCTTCACACTGTATGTTAGATTTATCTATGTACTTGATATTCTCTGAGAATACTGCAAGCAGAATTATCTTCCACTTAATTGCAATTTCTGGTTATTTTTGCTGGTATATAAACTGAAAGCACAAAGAATTTTTATTCATTAATTCTATATCCAGCTTTAAAAAAAGATAAAAACCTTACATTACTCCCTAAATCTTTTTCTGTATTTGGGGTACTTTCTAAATAAAAGATCCTTTTATCTACAAATAATGACAATTGTAGCCCTTTTCAATGCCTGACATATATTTTTATGTTTGTCAACAAAATACAAAGTACCCAGGTAACTCTCTAAAGAATAATAATTAGTAAGTATTTCTGCCTTTCACATATATCATTCACTATTTACAAGAGTCATGCAAGACTGACGTCATTTATTATTATTGTTAGTATTATATTTATTTAACATCCCCATTTCATGATGAAGTCCACTAAGTGATTTTTCCAAAGTTGCTATTCATTAATATGAGGAGTTGACATTGTAAAATCAAATATTTTAAGTAAATAATAATAATAATAATAATAATAATGGTATTTGAAGTGTAAAACTCTGGAAATAGATCAGGAATGTCTGGAACTAGGTGCTCAAACAATATAAAAAACCTAGGCTCGCTTTTTCTCTTTCTGTCCTTCTCCTCTTTCCCTTATCTTCTCCTTTTTTGTCTCTTGTTCTCTCTCATCAATCATCTTTCTCTGTGTTAGTTATATTCTCAGAATAGTTGACATAGTAACCCACAGAGACTTCAGCATAAATTACTGTAGCTAACAATTGCATAATTTCTCTTTCCATGGTTTAAAGAAAGAATTGTAGAAGGTATTCTCAGTATTCTGGCTTGATATATGGGCACATCTTTGAACTAATCACAATAAGCAGCTTGGTTATTTGAGCACAGATGTTAGTGTATGTGCCTGTGTGCTGTGAAATTTCCTAAGTGGGATATACTGATTCGCAGTTCACTGTCTCCACTGGAATGGGGTCCTAACATGAACCTAAACCAAGTTGGCTAGTTCCTTACCCTTGCCTAGCCTTATCTGCATTCTTCTCATTGAGGTGAGTTTTGGAGATTTGGGAGACAGATTCTGTCCCTGAATCCCAGATGCTAAGTATGATCCTTATTAACCCACAAGGAAATAAGAGCAGCAGCTTACCTGAAAGAATACTTCTACCGACACATCTCCTACTGTTTTTTTCACCATGTACAAGACTAGAACTCTTAGATAGTTTTATTCACCCAATCAAACCTAATGGTTTCATGAGCACTTCAACATTAATTGGACTATCTGGCCTATATTAGTTTCTGAGCCCAGCCATGTTTAGGACAGAATCATCCCTTATACTCACCCACTGAGGTGACAGGTAATCTTACAGTAGAAATAACTTAAGTCATAGCATCCAGGGAATTTTTTTTTTTCTCAATTATCTGGTTGAGTGTATTTTAACTAAAGATTTTCCTAGAACCTATATAGTAGTTTTTAAAAGTCTACCTTTACTAATAATCAATATGTAATGCAGTGTGACATGGTGAAAAAAGACCTGGGTGTAAATATAACCTCTTCATTTCCTATCCTGGCGAAATTAAATGAGGAGCTCTTTAAATTTTCTGACCCCTGCTTTTTATTTATAAAATATACATTAAAATACTTATAAGGTTGCTTTAAGGATTAAAGGTATATAAAAAGTAAATTTAGGTATATAAATAGTAGTATAAATTTATAAATTTACTATTTATATATCTAAATGCAAGTTTGGGTTATTTTTTAAATATATAGTATATTAAAAGCATCACGGAAAGATAATACAAAGACATACCACAGACAGTTTCTCAAAGAAGAAGCGTATAATTTAGTAAAAACCAAAGTATAAACAAGATCAAACTAAAATTCTAATATAGAAACTGAATAACAAAATTTAAATGATTTCAGAAAACATAATATTTCCCATTTAAGGAATATACAGAATGAATATTATGATAATCTCAAATTCATATTCACAGTTATGATCGCTATGCATAAATCCTTATTCATTTGGAAGTAAATGTTCTTGGCACCTAAATCCATGTATAATTGATGTTTCAATCTATGGCAATAATTCACCACAGAAGAAAAGTATAATTCTATGTTTGGAAAGTTCTAATTAATTTTCAAACTCAATGAAACCCATCATTTAGTCAATGTCTTGGATTGTTGCCCTGACTATAATTTTGTGGTCACGTCCAAATTTGAAGTGAAGTAAATTACGATTGAATAAACAGACAATTTTTCCCAGAATGATTTGGTGTTGATACTTATACTGATTGAATTAATGAATCCTTTGGCACAGCCAAAACATATTCAAAGAAGAAACTCAGAAGAAATTACTTTGCCTGAATCCCAGTCTTTTCACAGCTACAAATATTCTACCATTTTTGTTTTCTCAAAAGATTACCAATTAGATGCCAACCAACCAGAATAAAACATGAATTGGAGGTTTTAACATACACCTTATTTAACAGGAGAGCCTGCTGTGTTGTCCTGGGTACTCTGGAGAAGAGGAAGGTGTCAAATATTTGTCTCCTAATGCTGGGCTCAACAATCACTAAAGTTCTTAGATTTCCTAGCAGGATTAGTTAGAGAGGGCCTATCATGGATTCTTAATTCTTTAAGAAAACATTAAAAAGTGGCTTCTAATTGCTTTCATGCAATGGTTAAAGATTAACCAGAGGGGGTGTATTTAGACAGAAAGTGTTTGATTAGACCTAAAAACTTCCTGCAACAATCTGTGTAAGATTCCTCTAAACGGACTATGGAATTCAAACTTAACAGACATTATTTTGGAAATTACAGCTCACCTCCACTCATGAACGTATTATAAAATTATATGTTTTAAATGCATACCAAATAATAGTACCATTTACATGTTTTGTCTGTTTAGCGCTCTATTTAGTAAATATAATTTGATAACCATAACATCTTAAGCCTTGAATTACAACTTAGTTCTAAATAAACTAGCTTTCATTTATTGTGTTGTTTAACAAAAACTTAAGTTTTAGCTCTATGCTAAGGATTAGCAATAAAAAGGTATATAAGACTTTATCCTTCTTATGAATATTAGTCTAGTAGAGGAATATGCAAATAATATAAACAGATTATACAGCAAATTTTATTAAAAGTATGTAGGATCACTCAATCAGCAGAGAAAAGCATAAATTAAGAAGGGGAATGACTGAAGGCAAGAGAATTTTGAAGAATCTAGAACTCAACAGTCTAAGACTGAGATCATAAAGTCCCAGAAAAAGGCAATAACAGTGAGTCAACAAGCATCACTTGAAAATAATAATGATGATGATGATAACAATAATAGCTAACACTTATTGAGTGCTCACTTTGCTAGATAACATTCTAAAAACTTCACATGTAGTGAATACATGTAATTCTCAGAATAACCCCACGGCGTCCATTCTACTATTATCGCCATGTTACAGATAAGGATACTTAGGCAATGAGCGGTCAACATATTTTCCAAGATCACAACAATAGTCAGTACCTGACCCATGGAGCTAAAATTCAAACTCAAACATGGACTCTAAAGCCTGTTTCCATAACTAGGAAGCCATGAGAAATAACAAAATGTACGAGTCTCAGATTTCTCTCTTAGATCACTGCATAGATGACTTGCTAGTACTAAGAATAAATATTAGAGGAGAAGAAACATTTCTGAAGAGAGAGATTACTAAATATTACCTCTGTTAGAGTTGATTTTTGAGGGTCTTATAGGAGATCTAAATGGAGTAGGCTGTTATTAGAAATAGGAATCTGGACCTGGGAGAGAGTTGAAAATTAGAGGTATACATTTGGAGGGTATTTTATTGAAGTCATAAACTCACCCAGGAATGAGTGGAGCCAGAAGAGATCCTAGAATGGAACTATGAAGTATGCCAATATTGAGTATGTAGGCAGTGAGCCAACAAAGAATTATGTATCCAAATGGCCAGAGGAGAGAAGATTTCAAATGTTCATGGGGAGGGGTGTTTAGGGGAGTATAAATATTAAGTAAAGGTCAAGGAAAATAAGGATAAAATGTGATGACTCAATGTAATATTTCACAAGCTTAATAAGTACAGTTTCAGAAAAACATAATTCAGATTTTAACTGGATTAATAGTAGTCATAATTATCTGAATCAATAAGTGATACTTAAAATGGCATAGATTTCAAGCTAATTATTTTACATTTTAATGTGGACATAAAAATGAGATATATGAAAAGTCTCTGTACCTTCTTCTCAATTTTATTTTACTTTCCCCTCGGTTTTGCTATGACCCTAATACCTCTATAAAAATAAAATCTATTTATAAAATAGATGCAGCAAGTTAAACTACCTTTTTAATCACTAGCTTAAGTACACAAAGATGATCATAGAGTATTTGTTTTTATGATCATCTTTGCTACATCTCTCAGTACTTTATACCTCTCCTAAATCAAACCGTTATGTAATCAAGAATCTATATCAAATCATAGAAAACCACTAATAATTGGAAGAGATGATACTATGAAAAACCAAACAAAACAAAACAAAAAGTTGAACTCAAAAAAAAAAAAAAAAAAACAAGGATAAGGTTAAGCAAGCCAGTTAGGTAACCATTAAAAACATTGAATTCATTCAAATCAAATTATTTGTATCTATTTAGCTTCTCAGCCATAAGGAATCACTGAATGTTTAAAATGTGTGCAAATTTAACAGATAAGGAAACCAAGACCTTTGGTGCTAAAATAGCCTAAAATCATGCTGCTAGTAGTCTTAGAATATAAATCACAACACATGTCTTCCTTGGAATCAACATAAATGCCCACTGACAGTGGACTGGATAAAGAAAATGTGTACATATACACCATGGAATACTACACAGCCATAAAAAAGAATGAGATCATGTCCTTTGCAGCAACATGGAAGGAGCTGGAGGCCCTTATTCTGAGCAAACTAATACAGAAGCAGGAAATCAAATACCACATGTTCTTACTTAAAAGTGGGAACTAAATATTGAGTACACACGTGGACACAAAGAAAGGAACAATAGACACCAGTACTTACTTGAGGGTGGAGGGTAGGAGGAGGACGAGTATTGAAAAACTACCTATTGGATACTATGCTTATTACCTGGGTGATCAAATAATCTTTACACCAAACGCCCATGAAAAACAAAACAGAACACATCTTGATTCAAAGTGCAGTGTTCTTTTGACTACACTACACTGTATCCTTCTAAATTTTGTAATCTAAATAATTTAAACTTGCATCTAAAAACTCTATATACCTGAGTAAACGACATTAAATATTCATGTATAGATTTATAAATGAATTGGCATATCTGATTGTGTATGACTGAATATATTACTGAATATGTTGTAATTCATTCATTATTATCCTTGTATAGAGTAGGCAAAAATGACTTGCTAAAGATTAGCTTCAAATGGCATGTCTATTTCCAAGAACTGTGTAAAACGTTGAATCAGCATTACCCATTACCTTTAGTTTCTTAAATTTTTTGCCACAGTGATTATCCTCTATGAAGATCTGACAAAAACTTAAGAAAGAACAATGCTCAGAGAGACTGGAATTATTTTTCCTTAAATGTAAATATGTCAATGCGTAGAGCTTATGTTTCTTCATAATGCATAGTGCAAATGTGCTGTTAAATGCTCCAGAAAAATTGACTTAAACTTAGGGAAAGTGCTATTTTTTTCCTAGCTTTGCTCCCAAAGAAAGACAACCAGATGAATGAATCCAAAACTTAAAGCTTTTAGGTTTTCGAAAAGGTGATTTCACCTTACATTTATAGATGTGGTCTATGACTGTATATGACTACGCTAATTAGTCAAAGGAAGCAGATATTTTTGTTCAGTGCACTTGTTTGCGTGTTTTGTTTCCATTAAAACCTTTTTTAAAAAAATAGGAATAGGCAGTAACCATTATAATTGGTATGACACCAAAGTCTGTAGCTTAAGCTTCCTTAATATAATAAATCATGAACTCAAGTTGCAATGGCTTTCATTCCTTAAATGCAAGATAACTTTTTTAAATTAAAAGAAAAAACCTTCAACTTCATGTATCATAGAACTATGGATAAGCATTCTAACAGTTTTATCATTAAACATAAGTGTTTTATTTAGGTAAATGAAATAACCTTTTTTCTCTGAGAATATATTCACTACTACTCATTAACACCTCTTAAAATGACAGTAAGATTAGAAGATGTAAACACAAATTACTATGGAAGATTAGATTTAGCAGTTGGTAGAATTATGTGTCAGGAATGATTTGGGAGAGAGCTCAAAAATATGAAAAAAATGCCTTAAAATCAATTACAATAATAGCCAAGTAGGTAAAACTTACAAAGGTCAGTCCTCAGTTTTATCACAATTAAGAACTATATTGGAATTTGAGAGTTAAAATTTCTCAGAATATCCGTAATTTTAAAATGTCAAATTGAAAACGTTTACTACAGATTAAGCTTCTCTAACAAAGGAAATATGAATTACAAGGACTTCTTAAAATTACTTCTCACCTATGTTCATTCATATAGTCAGCAATCAGTAAATATTGTGGAATAAGTAAATAATTAGATAAGTCTCTCCTTGACACAAACTTCTTTCCTAAACATTTTTTGTTTCCTCTTTTAGAAATTCTAATAAAGTGTTTCTTAAAGTATTGATAGTCCCTGTATGCTCTATTAACCAGTGCTGTAGATTGCAAGTTACTAGAGAAATGTAGATTTACTTTATGTTATCTTATCCAATTGAGTTTAGAAGAAAAATTCTGGGATTTCCCTTTTCATCCACATGTTTCCACTACTTTATCTTTCAAGAGAAAAGGAATGAGGAAAAATCAACCAAGGGGAAATGAAAAATGACAAGTGTTGAAGACACATATGTGTGATATCTGTAAATATAACCAAGTAAGCCCAGTCAGAATTAGAGGACTTGGTGCCGACCGAGCAGGAATGCTCCCTAGAATGAAGCCTTAGACTTTTCCAGATATTTCTCTGGAGACCTCAGCGCCCCTTTTTTTAACACACATATATATGTAAAAAATATATATGTAAAATATGTATATGTAAAATATATATGTAAAAATATATATATATATATAGCATGAGAGCCTGTTAGGAGCCAGGCACTGTGAGAGAGAGAGAGATATATATATACAGTATTTTTTTTTCTTTCTTCTCAAATCCCTACATTTACTCACACTCCCACTTCCCTATTTCCAGTGACCTAAGATACCAGAATTTCTATCCACTTCTCTTTTTAGCCCCCAGAAGAACCAATATTTTCCACAGGGAACCTTTAGTTAAGAAGTATCACTGAATGTGCTTAAGTTAAGCAGTATCACTAGATGTGCTTTGGCCTTTTTAATAGAAAATATATTTATTTACCAAATGTGCTATAAATATATCTCTATGTGAAACAAATCATATACAATAAATTATCAGCTAAAAGTTTTCCTCGGAGGTAATTTGAAACCAAAGTCAAATTTGGCTGAAACACAGAAGATCTAGTTCTCTTTAACTTAAAAATATGTAGTAGTTGAATTCCACTGAAGAACTTGGCAATGCAGTAATATGTTTGTAACCAGGGCCTAATTTCTTGTTATTACCAGTGGTTTATGGTCAAAGTATTACAGTCAGCACATTGTAGAAAACGTTTGGGAGAGTAGCTTACTTAGTGCCAAACTTGAATTGAATTTTCATTTCTGGTAGCTTATCTGCACAAATCTCTAAAGGCATCTTAGTTCTGGTACTATGATAAACAAAAACAAAGGGGGAATCAGACAAGGAAAACAATCTGTATTTGTGGTTTGTTTTCAAACTGGCTTTCTTCCTCACTTCAGTGAACAAACCAACATACAATCAGAAAGAGTAGGGGCCCAGGGAAGGGAGTGGAATTTAAGATATCTTAACAGTGCAGTAAACTTAAAACATTAACATTCACAAACCATTTTTAAAGCCTGTAATTTGTGCTAGAATGATTCAGAGTGATGGGCCTTTCATCTGAACCTGGATATTATGCCAGGACTCAGCTTTTCCTTTCAGTTCCTGTAGGCCTCAGGAGGCTAGCCAGCTCCACTGTGGCTCCAGGTATTGTTCACTCATTTCTTTTGTAAGCATTTATAGCATGAGAGCCTTTTAGGAGTCAAGCACTGTGCTATTCCCTAGGGATGCAAAGATAAATAAATCATCGTTCCTGACCCCTCCAAGAACTTATTACCAGTTTAGGAGGGAAATGATAGTAAGACTCTTGGAGTGTGACAAGTGCTGTGATACAAAGAAACCAGAGAGCTATGAGGCGTGGGGAATAAAAGGATACAACACCTAGCCCATGGAGTCAGAGAAGGCTTGCTAGACAAAATGGGTCTTGAAGAGAAAGGAGGATTTCACACAGTAAATATTCAATATCTAGCATCTCTTATTGTTGTTGTTATTACAGCTTGATCATCTCTAATCTGAAATCCTTTTTTCTTTTTCTTTTTTTTTTTTTTGAGATGGAGTCTCAATCACGTAGGCTGGAATGCAGTGGTGCAATCTCAGCTTACTGTAACCTCCGCCTCCCAGGTTCAAGCGATTCTCCAGCCTCAGCCTCCTGAGTAGCTGGGATTACAGTTGCCCACCACCACGTCCAGCTAATTTTTATACTTTTAGTAGAGACAGGGTTTCACCATATTGGTCAGGCTGGTATCAAACTCCTGACCTTGTGATCCACCCACCTCAGCCTCCCAAAGTGCCGGCATTACAGGCGTGAGCCACAGCGCCTGGCCTGAAATCCCTTTTGAGCACTGTCATGAT
Source organism: Mandrillus leucophaeus (assembly GCF_000951045.1). Lineage (NCBI taxonomy): Eukaryota > Metazoa > Chordata > Mammalia > Primates > Cercopithecidae > Mandrillus > Mandrillus leucophaeus. The sequence goes on along the minus strand of NW_012100532.1, from coordinate 19,450 downwards.
GCCCTAAGTAGAAAATTCCACATGTAAGTACTTAACAAAAACTTTGTTTCACGCACTAAAATATTTAAAATATTGTATTAAATTACCTTCAGGCTATTTGTATAAGGTATATAGGGATCATAAATAAATTTCATGTTTATACCTGGGTCTATTCCCTAGGATATCTCCTTACAAACATTCAAAAGTCCAAAAAAAAAAAAAAGTCTGAAATCTGAAACACTTCTGGTCCCAAGCATTTAAGATAAGGGATATTCGACCCGTACTATGATTATTATTTATATGTCATAAAAGGGTGTTATACATTTCTAGTCTCAACTGATAAATCATTTCATATGAGAGATGAATACTATGTACAAATTTTTTTGGAAATTAACAAATACAAAATGCATAGCAGCAGATAACAAACCTTATGAAAATCGGGAGTTTTGTGAAGCTGAAACTGGTAGTATCACAAAAAAGCAGTCTTTATTTATGTGACCTATCCCAACTATCCTAAAAAGATCAGTTGAATTATGATTATAATGTGGTTTCAAACAAAATGCCTTTGGCTGTATCACTCTAGAGTGACTTTATCCCTGGAATGAGGCCTTCATATTTCCTAAGAAAGGGAAGTCCCTTCTATGAAAGTATGTCACTCTTGGATGAGAAGGAAGCCATAACTGTAACTTAGACTATTAGAACAGGGGTCAGCGAACTATGACCCATGGGACCAAATCCAACCTGCTGCCTGTTTATGTAAATAAAGCTTTATTTGCAAACGGACACACTCATTCACTTAATCACTGCCCATGGCTGTTTTCACATTACAAAGGCAGAGTTGAGTAGTTAAGATAGAACTTGTGGCCTCCACAGTCTTAAAATATTTATTATTTGACTCTTTACAAGTTTTCCAAACCCTGTATTATACTATTAAAGTAATTCATAGCAGTTTACACATTGCAGTGACATTTCTGATATGGGGTAGGTAGAATTTGTCACTAATGTTTTCATCTTTAAAGTACTCAAGTACAAGAGGCCTTAATTAAAGTTATTATTCATTTGAGTTATTTTATATTTTCACTTTATTGACTGACACAATAATTATTTTCCTTTCTGATAAATTTTCTTGACTATTTATAAACCAAACAGAAAGCATAATAATTTTAAAGCCTATTTTTAAAAATTGTATAATCTCCTTTGTCCTATTCAATTCAATTTTACCTTAAATATGACCTTTATCATAACATGTGGAAAGAAATGCTTAAGTTCTTATAGCCAATTCCAGTTAATATGACTCCAGACCAATTAAACGTACATGGTAAAGAGAGTTAAGTGGTTTATAATTTATCATCCTAGGTTGGGCGCAGTGGCTCACACCTGTAATCCCAGCACTTTTGGAGGCTGACGTGTTTGGATCACTTAAAGTACGGAGTTCGAGACCAGCCTAACCAACATGGTGAAATGTGTCTCTACTAAAAATACAAAAAAATTAGCTGGGCATGGTGGTGGACACCTGCAATCACAGATATTCAGGAGGCTGGGGCAAGAGAATCTCTTGAACCTGGGAGGTGGAGTTTGCAGTGAGCCAAGATTGCACCACTGCACTCCAGCCTGGGCAACAGAGCAAGACTATCTCAACAAAAAAAACACTTTCACTATAAGTGGGAGGAAGTGCTGGGATTGAGGGCATGGATTCTGTGTTTTACAAGATTTAAAGATTATTTTGATGATGAGATATAACAAAATGACACTGGGATAGATGAAGGGCAGAAATCTTGTTACTTAACAGCTCCAAACCGCTAGGCAGGGCCAATAGTTGTTGTACCCTGGGAAAGGATAACAGCAAGTTGAAGCTGTAGGGAGAAACTAATATATGGCAAATGGGGTGGGGATAGCTAGGTTTCCTAAACTCCCCTGGACTGGCTAATTTGAATAGTGTCCTGTGCTTCAGGAAAAAGGATTATCCCTAGTTGTCTGACACATGGTCTTGGGATGATAAAGGCTGGTACACAGAGGATCAGAGTATAAGACTCAAAAAGGAAAATGGATGGCGTATGGACTTAACTAGCTATTCAAGAAGGGAAAATGGCTGGGCACAGTGACTCACACCCCTAACCCCAGCACGTTGGGAGGCCGAGGCAGGCATATCACCTGAAGTCAGGAGTTCAAGAGCAGCCTGGCCACCAAACCCCATGTCTACTAAAAATACAAAAATTAGCTGGACATGGTGGTGGGCACCTGTAATCCCAGCTACTCGGGAGGCTGAGGCTGGAGAGTCACTTGAACACAGGAGGCGGAGGTTGCGGTGAACGGAGATAGGCCATTGCACTCCAGCCTAGGCAACAAGAATGAAACTCCATCTCCAAAAAAAAAAAAAAAAAAAAAAAACCTGAAGGGAAACTGACCAGCCTAGAGCCAAGGCTTCAAAATTGAGTCAAATTTCCTTTTTATAAAACAAACGCAAAACTACACTCTGGGGTTGGATTTCTTAAATTCAAGTCGGGTTATAAATACTGGTGAACGATTGGGCCCTGACCAAGCTACTTAATCACTTTAAGCCTCAGTTTCCAAATGTTTAAAATAGGGAGAAAAAAGTACCTACCTTTAATGGATTGTTGCATGATGAAATGAGAGATCTGTATTAAGTGTTGGGGTATTAGTCTGTTTTCACGCTGCTTATAAAGACATAACCATAACTGGGAGATTTATAAAAGATAGAGGTTTAACTGGACTCACAGTTCCACATGACTGGGAAGGCCTCAGAATCACGGTGGAAGGCAAGAAGGAGTAAGTCACATCTTCTATCAAAGGCAGCAGGCAAAGAGATAATGAGAGACAAGTGAAACGGGTTTCCCCTTATCAAACCATCAGATCTCGTGAGACTTAGTCACTACCATGAGAACAGTATGGGAGAAACTGACCCAATGATTCAATTATCTCCACCTGGCCCTGCCCTTAACACGTGGGGTTTATTACAATTAAAGGTGAGTCTTGGGTGGAGACACAGAGCCAAACCATTTCAGTTGGGCTCTGTATCTGGCCCACAGCGATTACTCAGTATGTGATAGCCATTACTCTCAGGACCAATTCTACACTTGACACACAGTATTATAGTCTGTTATCCCAGAAAATACTATTACACAAGACAGACTGTGGTGCAGTTTTAAAAAATATTTTTACATGTGCCTTTTTGCATATAGAAAACCAAATATATAGAGACTTACATCTGATACTTAAATTCCCCTTCCTTTAACAGCTTCTTCTGTTAAGTCTATCCTAATGATCATATTCTGCTTACCACTTAATCAGTTATACAGTGAATTTAAACCAGTAGGTTATAATTTTGAAATCACAGCTCAAGTAAAATTGCTTTATATTGATTCTTTTTAAAGCAAACAGCATCATATAATTTTACCTTTCTGCAATAGCCATAGTAACCTAGGGTTTAACAATGATTCATGACATGGTTTTAAATTTAAAGATCTATTGATTTGTTAACTTTCTCTTTAACTATAAGAAGAAAACAAACACTCTAACTACAAGTAAAAATTCATCTGAAGTTACTGAAAAGAAGAATTTTTGCTAAACTTATACCTAACCATCTATATTTTCTAAATATGCAATGTTATGTTGCTATACCTTTATCATTTAGCTATATTGAAAAATAATTCATGTTTATTATAGAAATTAAATATTCTTCAGAGAAATAAAGCCTAAAGTTATAAGTATATGAGATTTTTTAAAAGTTGTGAAATTAAATGGTATCTTTATATTTAATTGGGTTATTAGTATATTTGATTCTAGCATTTCCATAGCTCTAACCTTATTTCATTATGAGCCACACTCATTTTTTTTTCTTTAACTTCTATGAGGAAGAAACGAAAGTAGCCCAGCATGAGATTATTCATTGTGGTCCAACATGTATAGCTTGGTTTGAACCGTTTGTCTGCACTTGTCGCTGAGTCTCAATCAGCACACTAGTTTCATGTAATTAAACATTATTTTATGTGCACAATCAAAATTATTAAATGATTAAGTGACATTTCTATGTTGATATATGGTTTTAATCTACAATGATTCAATGTATATCTCTAATTGAATATTTAAAGTATACAGCATAAACTACCTATAAACCACAAAAACAAATTGTAGAACACAAAAGTAAATAGCACAGAAATAAAAAAAAAAAAGCATAGAAATCACCTGACATCAAACAGTAAGAAATATCACTGTTTATAAAACTATGGCACTCAATATCAGCATATAGTTAGAGATTTGAGGCAGATCTAAAATTCAGAGAAGAGCAAACTGACATTGATTCTATAGGACCAGGGAAACAAAAAATCTGTCCTTAGTAATAATTTGCCTAAAAAGTTGGGCCTAGACAACCATCCTGTTTCCTTATCTCTTTGAGAACAGACCATGGGTTTTCATAGAAATGGATCAGATTAAGTATCTAAGAAAATTCGTGACTTTAAAAAAAAAAAACAAACAAACAAAAAAAAAACTTCCTTTTATAATTTAATCAGAGAATAAACACTTGTAGGAAGGACATTTGTAGAAGATTTCCTTTTAAGCATCATGCTAGCAGAAAGAAAAACTGAAGTCAGCCCCACCCTGAATATTCAGACAAACATTCTTTAGAGAATGGCCAAAATCAACATCGCATTCCTGGATTGTTGAACTTGCTTCCTGACCCATCAATTGGCCTTGCATCTAGGTTGGCTGCTAATCTAGCTAGTTACTCATTCTCAGAAAGGAATGAACTTTTGATTTTTAGCATTAGCTTTTATTTTGATTGGGACAATACAAAAAAAAAGTGTGATACAATAGATTATTTGCAAGAGTTTCTTTCATTATTCAAAAAGTAGTTTTAGTATATTAGTTACATGCTATTGGGCTAGCAGAAATAATCAGAGGATATACAAAGAATAACCATTTCCTGGAAGTATAAGCAATCACAGAAGAAGCCACTTTGTGTTTATCATGAGACTCAGTTGTCATTCTCATGACATCATTTATATTTTTTTTTCAGCTAAATTTTTGTACTGATGCAACTTTGTTTGCTGTCTATGCTTCTTTCACAAATGCCCCTATAACCTTTGCATTGTTTCAGACAGGCAATGCCTGTATTATATCGAAATGAAAGGCCTAAATCAGAAAGCTGGGTTTTAAATTCTTAGTTTTTAGAGATACATGTTTTATTATTCACTATCTTTATTCTTTTATCTTTGCTCTGATATATTACATTATGTTTTCACATGGCTTTGTTCAAAGAGACGGGAAGAGGAAGAGCCATACCTCTTATTGTGTCTGTTTTGACAGAGGAGAAGATCCTTCACCAAAGTCCCTAACAACCCACTTTTGGTGGTATTGGTTCCTAACTGGTGATTCCTTTAGGTGGGGGGATGGAATTGTCACAATTGGCTAAAACAAATCAACATTCACTCTGGACCAAGGTGAGGTCAGCTTTCATAGGCACGTAATCACACCAGGGCTCTGCCACTGAGACAGGCATGGCGAGAATGAGGGAACTGCTTGGACACCAACAATGACTGCCACAGCTTTGTGGCTACTTCCAGTTCTTTATGCAACAAAGATGTTTCATGAGACTCCCAAATTATACCAGAGGAATTCATTTTTGTGTAAATGACTGTAATTTGAAAGTCAAATAAAAGTCTTAAGACGGCCGGGCGCGGTGGCTCAACCCTGTAATCCCAGCACTTTGGGAGGCCGAGGCGGGTGGATCACGAGGTCAGGAGATCGAGACCATCCTGGCTAACATGGTGAAACCCCGTCTCTACTAAAAATACAAAAAACTAGCCGGGCGAGGTGGCGGGCGCCTGTAGTCCCAGCTACTCGAAGGCTGAGGCAGGAGAATGGCGTAAACCCGGGAGGCGGAGCTTGCAGTGAGCCGAGATCGCGCCACTGCACTCCAGCCTGGGTGACACAGCGAGACTCCGTCTCAAAAAAAAAAAAAAAAAAAAAAAAGTCTTAAGACTATAATAGTACTACATTGTCTCTTTCTCTCTCTCTCTCTCTCTCTCTCTCTCTCTCTTTTTTTGGCTGAGTCTCACTCTGTTGCCCAGGCTGTAGTGCAGTAGTATGATGTCAGCTCACTGAAACCTCTGCCTCCCAGGTTCAGGTGATTCTCCTGCCTCAGCCTCCCAAGTAGCTGGGATTACAAGCATGTGCCACCATGCCTGACTCATTTTTGTAATTTTAGTAGCGATGTGGTTTCACCATGTTGTCCAGGCTGGTCTCGAACTCCTGACCTCAAGGAATCTGCCTGCCTGGGCTTCCCAAAGATTTGGGATTATGGGTGTGAGCCATGACACCCAGCCACATTGTGCCTTTCTATGATCTTTTTATAAACACAGTGTGATACACAGTGTGAATGTGTAGAATTTTTTTTTTTTGCACTGTTTATGGCTGTTGAAGATTGAATGAGGAGGAGCAAATATTCTCTCAAATTTTGTTTGAATACATACCACAATAAGAAAAATAATAGGATGCTTGTGTTAAGTTCTATTCTCACAATGTATTAAACTTCCTAAAACAAGTTGTTTGACATAGCTTTATTCTAAGAGAAAAATACAGTGTTTGCCATGAAAAATTTCCAAATTACAAAATTAACATGTTCTGTTTATAATAGTTTAACCATTTCTGAAATTTCTACATGAAAGTGAAATGTCTTTCATTCTGCCCACTGTGTAAAGCAGTTGGGCATGCATTTCTCCAAATATTTTTCTTGTCTTTTTAAAATTATTTTAGATTCAAGGTGTAACATGTCCAGGTTTGTTACATGATTGTATTGCATGATGTTGAGATTTAGGGTACAATTGAACCAATCACCCAGGTAACGAGCATAGTACCCATTAGGTAGTTCAACCCTTGTCCCCCTCTCTCCTCCTCTCTCTTGTAGTCCCCAGTGTCTATCGTTTTCATCCTTATGTCCATATGTGCCCAGTGTTTAGCTCCCATTTATAAGTGAAAACATGCAATATTTGGTTTTCTGTTTCTGTGTTAATTCCATTAGGATAATTACCTCCAACTGCATCCGTGTTGCTGCAGAGGACATGATTTTATTCTTTATTATGACTGCATAGTATCCTGTGGTGTATATGTACCACATTTTCTTTATACAAGCCACTATTGATGGACACCTAGGTTGATTCCATGTCTTTGCTATTATGAATAGTGCTACAACAAATATACAGGTACATATATCTTTTTGGTAAAATATTTTTTTTTCTTTAGGTACAGACCCAGCAATTAGATTGCTGGCTAAATGAGTAGTTCTATTTTTAGTTCTTTGAGAAATCTCCAAACTGCTTTCCACATTGGCTGAACTAATTTACATTCCCACCAATAGTGTGTAAGTGTTCCTTTGTCTCTGCAGCCTCTCCAACACCTGTTAAATTTTCCCTTTTTAACAAAAGCCATTCTGACTAGTGTGAGATGCTATATCACATTTCTGATTTGCATTTCTTTCTGATTAATGATATGAGCATGTTTTTTTTTTTTTTTTTTGGCCACTTATATGTCTTATTTTGAGAAATGCCTTTTCATGTTCTTTGCCCACTTCCTAATGGGGTTGTTTTTTTGCTTGTTGATTTGTTTAAGTTCTTCATAGAGTCTGAATTTTAGACCTTTGTCAGCTGCATAGTTTGTGAATATTTTCTCCCTTTATGTTGTCTGTTTGCTCTGTTGATAGTTTCTTTTACTGTGCAGAAGCTCTTTAATTTAACTAGGTACCATTGTTAATTTTTACTTTTGTTGCAATCGCTTTTGAGGGCTTAGTCACAAATTTTTTACCAACAGTGAAGTCAAGAAGGATATTTTCTAGGTTTTCTTCTAGAATGTTTACAGTTTGAGGTCTTACATTTAAGTCTTTCATCTACCTTGAGTTAATTTTTTAATATGGTGAGAAGTTTCATTTTCTGCATATGGCTAGCCAGCTTAAGCAGCACCATTTATTGAATAGGGAGTCATTTTGCTATTTCTTTTTTTTAAAGCTTTTGTCAAAGATCAGACAGTCATAGGTGTGTGGCTTTTCTTCTAGCTTCTCTATTCTGTTCCAATGGTCTATGTGTCTGTTTTTGTACCAGTACCCTGATAGTACTGTAGCTTTATAGTATAGTTTGAAGTCGTGTAATGTGATGCCTCCAGCTTTGTTCTTTTTGTTTGGATTGCTTTGTCTATTTGGGCTCTATTTTGTTTCCATATGAATTTGAGAATAGAATTTCTAATTGTGTAAAAAATGACATTGGTAGTTTGATAGAAATAGTGTTGAATCTGTAGACTGCATTGGGCAGTATGGTCATTTTAATGATATTGATTCTTCCAGTCCCTGAACATGGAATATCTTTCCGTTTGTTTGTGTCATCTATAATTTATTTCTTTAATCTTTTGTAGTTCTCCTTGTAGATGATCATTCACCTTCCTGGTTAGGTATATTCCTAGGGGTGTGTGTGTGTGTGTGTGTGTGTGTGTGTGTGTGTTGTAAATGGGATTGCATTCCCAATTTGGCTTACGGCTTGAATGTTATTAGTGTATATAAATGCTACTGATTTTTTTTTATGTTGTATCCTGAAACTTTACTGAAGTTGTTTTTCTAGGTGACATAGCTCATTTTTAAAGCACTTTGAGCTGTAGGAAAATAAGTTCACCAAATTAATTAATTTAGTCAACAAATACATCCTGAACACCCACTATGTACCAGTCATTGTCCTAAGGGTGAATATACAGAGGTAAGTGGAATAGTTAAGATCAGGAAAGTTGTAATTGAATGAAAATATGAAATGAACAAACAACAATTTGAAACAAACAATTCTCAAAAGAACAAAAAGGTAATGTAACGTAAAATAACAGCGCTGAGATGCAAAATATACTTATTAGATAATAAAGTCAGAAAAAATCCCTCATGAAATGACTTTTAAGCTAAATTTAGACAAATAGATCTCCAAAGTGCACCCTTGAGCTAAAATGTCTTTTTACATTTAATTGTTTAAAAAGAAGAATATTTTTATACACGAAAATTACATCAATTCAAACTTCAATGTCCATACATAAAGATTGGTGGAAAAACAGTCATGCTCATTGATTATGTATTGTCTATGACTGCTTTCATTTACAATGGCTGGGTGGCTAGTTGTGACAAAGACTGCATGACCCAAAAGCGTAAAAATATTTACTATCATGCTTTTTATGAACTTTGCCCATCGTTGGTCTAAAGATGAACAGAATTGAGCCTCAGGTAGAGAGCCACGAGAAATACATTCTAGGCGGAAGAAAGAGCGCACAAGAAGTTCTAAAATAAAGCAAAGCCAAAGACAGTATGACAGTGATTATGCGGGAAACAAAGAAATTTAGTAGGAGAGGTCATCAGGGCCAGTTTATACAGGGTCCCCATGTCAGCCAAGTGGAAGTACCATTAAGTGCGATGGGAAGCCCATGAAGCCAGGGATTTTTTGGCTATTATCTTTTTAAAAATATCATTTGTATGCTATTGGGAAACTTTACTAAAGGAGAGACATAACAGAGAGCAAGCCTGACTGAAAAAAAAAAAAAAGTTACCTACTGGTAACGTCCAGGCAAGAACTGACAGTGGGGCTTTGTCAGTGCTGATCAATGATCTGCATGTTACAAATCCTTGAAGAGAAAAGGTCAGAAGTTAAGGGTAAGCATTTAGACACTTCCAAAAAGGATTTCTTATTGTGGTGCCATTCAAGCATATTCGCAATTGCTTATTTATATAACATGCTTGGAAAGAAGGATGGAAGGAAAGAATGAAGGACGGAAGGAAGGGAGGGAGGGAGAGAGGAAAGGGAAGGGGAAGGGAGGGAAAGGAAAGAAGAAGAGAGGAAAGGAAAGGAAAGGGGAAAAGGAAGTGAGGGAGAGGGAGAAAAGGAAAAAGAGAAGGAAGAAGAAAGAAAAAGAAAGAGGGAAAGAAAGAGAAAGAAAGAAAGAGAGAAAGAGAAAGAGAGAAAGAAAGAAAGAGAAAGAAAGAAAGAAAGAAAGAAAGAAAGAAAGAAAGAAAAAGAAAGAAAGAGAAAGAAAGAAAGAGAAGGAAAGAAAGAAAGAAAGAAAGAAAGAAAGAAAGAAAGAAAGAAAGAAAGAA
>NW_012100532.1:0-8632 GCF_000951045.1 Mandrillus leucophaeus | reverse complement strand
ACCCCACTGCACTCCAGCCTGGGTGACAGAGTGAGACTCCGTTTCAAAAAATATATATATATATTACATCTTTGGCTCATTTACCCATTGTATACTTGTGAGAACTTCAGTCTGAATATGCGCTTGCTTGGCACACAGAATGCTGAAATTCCTGCCCCTTACTGTTGGAAGGAAACTAGTTAAAAACTATCTGCAATGCTGACAGTTCTTGCAAAAGAGTTACCAGTAACAGTTTTTCTATCACCAAAACGTTGCCAGTATATAAAACATCAGGGCCAGCTCCTGATGATCCTTTTTCAAGGCATACATAAGAAAATTGGATTGAAAACAATATTCCATTCAGATGCTTATTTTTATTGTTGTTAGTACACTGGCTACACAGACAAAGTTAATGGATAATTCATTTGAAGTTTTAAACTTTTGGCAGAAAGTAAAGATTGTTAATTGATTTATACTAACACAGATAAAGAAAGTTTTGTGTAGTTGAGAACAAATTAAAATGAATTTGTCTAAGTATGATTCTAGCAAGGAAAGACATTAAACACTAAATGTCAGAGTAAAATTTCTAACGTGAATTGAAACAATTGCTTCATTCTCAACAAAATATAGGATACACAGTAAGACGAGCGCTTAGTAAAAATTTAGAAATCTAGAATTTCACTCTACTACTTATTAATCATCTTTGAGAAGGTTATTTTAAATAGTTCCAGCCTCAGTTTATTCAATCGAGAATGGGTTAATCATATTTAATCTGTTTAATTTACAGTTATCTGATGTAGCTAAATGAGATAATGACTGAGAACACACTTTGGAAATTATTTATACACATTACTATTAACAAGTTGTTAAATGAGCTCCTAGAATCACTATAGTTACTAATGTACTGCAAGTAAAAGTAGTCAAACTATTCTGTGCATAAATAAGGCACAAAGGTCATTGAAATATCTTCAGTGGTGTCTGAGGAAGGTAAAGGGAGTCAAAAGGTATATAAATCATCTCTTACTTACAACTGTCACTGTTTCTTCTCATGTTGACTTCTGAGTTGGAAAGGTTGCCCCACCTCTGAGTTAAGCTTAGCTCTCAGACATAAGACAGATGAAGCAGGTTATTAGCAGCTAGTGTGGGGAGGCCAGATTATAATGTTTCAGTTTACAAGATGATTTTTTGCAAAATTCCACTATAAATCCAGACAGATGTATTTTGTATAACTTCAATTTTTCTCTTATAACTATTTTCAAGAATATATATGGAGTGGGGAAGTGAGCTTTAGAAATGCCATTTCATAGGTATTGTGGTTATTTGTACCCCACTGGGAGCAAATGGAAGAATAGATGTTGAAACCTAACCTGTATAAAAACCAGGAGTTTTGGCCAGAAGCTAAAATACTCTCTTACAAATAGCAGTCACAAATCTTTTTTGATGTGGACTGAGTTATAAAGAAAATGGAAACTCTTACTCTTAAAAGACCATAAGAAACAAAGTAGTATCTTTCCAGCTGAGGTTAGAGTTGTTTGTGACCTTAGAGCTGGCAGCAATGGAAAAATCATGTCGAGTTTTATATGCTACTCACATGGTCATGTTTTTCCAAAGGAATAAATGCACATATGATTCTGATGACCTCATAGAGATATAAAGGTGTTATATTATAGTGAGACCTTCCTTTTTCCTGCAGAGTGTTCAAGATATTACCCACACCGTATAAATTATACAGGGCTTCCCAAACATATAGCTGCCTGCTTTTAACTAAAGTTAAAGCCAACATGAAGGCAGGATTTTGGCTGCTTTGACCTCAGATAGCAACAAAAATGAGACATGAATATTGACTGTGGGGGAAGGAAAACAGGAAGTATTTTCCAGTGAGATTATCCTCGAGGGATATTAAATAGTAAAGACGCAACCCATACATATTAAACTTAATCTGTAAACAAAAAGTTCCTTTATGATGAAATAAGCAGATGATAAAGTGTTTGTGAAACATAAAGCAGACACATGTAACAGAGTCATTAAATACAAGGAAAATTAGTCAGACTGGAATAACAATAAGCTGAGATAGACTTGTCTAGCCTAGATACGAACAGTTGAGAAAGCCTGGTAACGTTTATCCTTCCTTTGACTGATTTTTACCTATCAGCACATTTTTTAAATGACTCTTCGAAAGCTATCTCTTGGAGCAAAAGGTAGAATCCTGAAACTCATATTCTAGCTTCAGTAACAATAGCTTTTCCAAAAGATCTAAGCATTTAACCAATTTAAAAATACTTTTGAAAGATAATACAAATATCATCTTTCAAATACAAATATTTGCATGTAAAAATACATACAAAAAAAGACATATTTTTGCCAAAAAAAAAATTGAAAATCCACCATGCACACTTCCTTATGAGTGGTCGATTAATTGACACGGTCGTTCTAGCGGAGTTGAATAGCTGTTCATAGACAAATCTCAGATGTTAAACATTTAACATTTACCAATTTGGTCCTTGTGTATTGGCAACACTCAATGTAACGAACAAGACACCTTAACCATTTTTGTAATAAAAGCAATAATATACGAAAAAATATTAAACCAGACACATAGTTTTTTGAAGAATATAGTTTTACTAACAAAAGTCAGTTGAGTCATCTTAATGCTTGTGGAAAATGGTGACTAGAATGATTTTTGAGAGGAATTTTTCAATGGATAGCTCCAAGAGGAGAGTTTACATTGTGCTCATGGTCTTCAGACTCTTTTCTCCGTTAACTTGAGTTGGTACATGAAAAAATAAAATAAAACACACATCCTTCTTCTATATTAGAAACATAATTTGTTTCAAACAATAAAAGAATAATGCATTTACTTTTACATTGCACTGCTATTGTTTCTTAACCAGCTTTAGCAAGTGTGAAGAAACACTGGGCAGTGTAACTAGAAGACCCTGTTTTTATTCTCAGTTCTTTCCCCTCTCCCTTATGATCTTGAACTCATTTTCCCCACTCCTTGGAAACTTGTGCCGTTAATTATGCTGTCTCTCACTTTTATCTTCAAAATCTCTCCATCCACTGATTTCCTTCCATGTGCTTTCGTAAATGTGCTCATATGCTCCCTATGCTGAAAACACACAAATTAACAAACACACATGCAAACTAACAATTTTTTCTTTGATATCTTCTTATAACCCATCACACTGTTTCTCTCTATGTTTCAACAATCCTGACTGCTTCAAGATCTTCAAAAACTCTAAGGTCTTCAGACACAATTTGACATTATGCAACAATGCCAAACATCTCCATAACCAATGACTCAGAATTTTTAGAGAAATGCCCCAGAAAAACATTCAAACTTGTGAAACAGGTGACATACAAGAATGTTTACAGATATGTTGTTGGCAAAGCAAAATTATGAGAACAATTTAAATCTTTAGGAGATGGATAAATGAATTGTGATATCTCTTAAGTTGGACAACTGCACAATAATAAAAATTTATCTCAGCCTTAACAGTCAACATGGGTGAACTCTCAAAACGTCATATTGAGTGAAGAATGTAATGAGAAAATATATGTAATATCATTACATTTACATACAATTTTAAACTAACAAAATTTAACAGTATGTAAATTAAATACATATGCACATATGATATCAAGTACAAGTAAATAATATACACAAAATTTATAACACTAGCTATATGTTTAATACATATTTAATATATAGTATGTGTATATAGTTTATATATAGGCTATATTTTTTCAATGTGTATATTGATGAAAAAGGAAGGGATACATAGGAAGAGATACACAGAAAGCTTCAAAATTATTGATAATGTTCTATTTCTTAAATAACGTAAGTTCATGAAAGTTATATCTAAATCTATTTTACATTTAGACATATCTAGTTATATCTAGAATCTATTTTACAGTTGTAAAACTCTGTGATGTCTTGTTTCCATCTCTTTACATATTCTTCAACCAGTAATATTTTTATTATTTTATTATTATTATCACCTTGGTAAGAAGACAATGTGAGATCTGCTGTCTTAACAAAATTTTAAGTGCACAATACAGTGTTATCACCTCTATGAACAATTCAACTGTTGCAAAGTTTCAGTTATGTAGCCGGTAATATTCTTTCTTTTTTCCAACTAACCCCCCGCCTCCCAACCAACTTTGCCTGGCAAATTCCCACATTCCTTAGTTGTCTCTGCTTTAGAAAGGTCTGCCTTAATCTACAGTAGCTCAGCTTTATTGCCTATATCATCTTGTGCTTAGCCTTTCTGAACACTCAGCTTACCTGTTAAATGTCTGCTTTCTGCACCAGACTTTAAGCTCCACTGGGGAACATATTGCTTTGCACAGAACCTGCCACAAAATGAATGATCGATAAATATTTACTGAATCAAACTATTTTCTTCCTAACCAAACTTCTTAAAAGAGATGTTCATAATCATCATAAAAGCTTCCTCAGCTCAAATTCACTCTTCATTATTCTAAAATATGACTTCTGCCCTCACAAATCTGTTGTATTTGCTTTCAGAGAAGTCACCGGTGACCTTGTAATTGACTTTAGTTATTGTAAGTCCTTAACCAAGCTGACCTCTCTAAGACATTTGATACTCCTAAGGCGAACATTCAGTAATTTGTTTAACATTTATTGTTTTCTGTGTGTCAGAAAATGTGAAAATGCTTCCTTTAGATTTCATCACATTTCTTTCACCCCATTCCCCTACCTCTCTAAGTTTTATTCCTGTCTTTCCTGAGCCAACTTGCTTTCTTGTTCTTACCAAGGATTATTACCAGTCCTGGACTCTCCCTTTTACTTTAGGGACTATTCTTACACACGATGAGACTCCTTTAGTTAAACTGCTCATCATCCTGCTCATCATATCTTAAACTATTACAGCTCCTTCTTACAGATTGTTACCTGCTTCCAGCCATGCCCATGGCAAGGCACCTCCCACTCTCATCTTCATTTAAAAATAAACCCACTGTTACTCTTTGCTTTAAAATTTGTAATGTCCCCTTACTGGTCACAGGATACAGTTTAAATTCATTAGCCTAAGCCACATGGCCTTTCACAATATCTCCCCCACTTCCTCTAAAGCCTCATATCCAGATATTCTCTGTTGTACCCTGTGCTCCAGCCATCGCAAATCATGTCACATTTTTAAAACACATCCTACCCTCACTTAAATATGGGAGCTGTCCTCACTTTGCACCTTATGCTAAAAGTGCTTATGCTTCTCTGCTTCTTCAGAAAGTTACAACATCAAAGATTTGTATGGTGAAAAGGAAAGTATCAGAAAACCATTTGAGAATCTGATCAAAAGATATTGAATCTTTTATCAGATAAAGTCATGCCTGCAAAACAATTCTTCAATACAATTTCATGGAATTTTCTCTGCTTTATTCATTTTTTCAGAGTTGAACGTCAAAATACTATGTATTTTTTCTTCCATCTAAGACACTCATTTTTCTTCCATCTGAGAAAGAAAAATCTTCATATACTATCTATTGCCTATATTAGCTCAAGCAAAATGGCTTATGGATAATTTTGAATAAATTGGCAATTTTATCAGGTTGGTCAGGCTTCAAATCAGATAATATAGTCTATACTCAATCTGAAACATATAGAACAATGGGGCTTTCCATTAATTAAATAATGGAAAAATTCCCTAAAGTCATATTGTAGAGCACAGTAGGGAGTAGGAATAGTATAAGTTTCAGAAGATAAATACCTGAGAATAGCAGCAACACCTGAGATTATGGAAAGCCGGTGGATTTAAGATGACACATTTCTTATAAGTCATAATTTCTCAACAACTATCTAGGCTCTTCTTCAACAATTAACCATTCTATAAACATTTATTAAGCATTACTCTATGTTTGCATTGTACTAGACACTAGACTGCACAGAATTTAAAAAGTCTTTCATCTTGAGGCTTCATTATCTGGAAGAATGCAGCATTCTTTATTTCTAGTTCCCCATGAGATACATAGTAATTGACTTATTTATCACATGCTGAACATGAGTTTAAAAACACAAACTGGTGCTGTATATACTGTGAGCTTAAATATCAATATCAACTCTGATTACCTTTACGAGTTTGAAATGCAGAAAGGACACCAAAGAAATTCTACCTAGGAACTACTGACATCTGATAACAAACAACAAATATATATATTTTTTTATTTCAATAAAGACATGGCATGAAATAATCAATGTTATATATAAGAACTTCTAATTATGATTTTGCTGCACTGAGTGTCATGGATTCTATAAAATCAGAATAATTGAGCAAGCAAAATGAAATAATAGCTGGTTTCAGGTGAAAGCAAGTGTGTCACTCTGAGATGCCCAGGCAGTCCTGTTTTCTGAGATGTTCTATGGCAGCAGTTTGAAGAACATATCCTAAGCCTTTAGGTGCTGAGTACATTTTGGAAGACATGTACTCACCTCTGAGTGATTAAACTACTGGACATTGTACCATAGCTAAGAGGAAAAATGTGTCCACTGAAAATAAAATTTGAAACTTATAGTTTTAAAGCTAGATTTTATAAGTTTATTGATACTTTGCATGATAGAGCAAAGCAATCAAAGGTACATACACATTTTTAAAGTAAAGATAGAAAAGGAATAAAAAGACTATAAAACAGTAGCTAAAAAGCCTATGTAGTATTCTGAGCAGCTTTTAGATGTCAATTTAATTTTTATTTAATACAACTCCGTATATCTAAAAGTCTCTTTTTGTATTTTTTTATTGCCTAAATGTCACAACCAACAACCAGTTTGGAACGACACCTACAACTGCAGAAGAAATACTGTGAATGGGTGTGAGTCGGTGTGTGTGCAGCTATAAAACTTCAAGGATTAATTTCTCAAGTATAGGTATAATGTTGTTCTCAATAAATAAAGAACAGATATTCCTCTAGCTAATGTTGTTCAATAGAATATCAATTAAGAACGAGGAAGTGAAAAAGCTAAATTTAGCAAGATTTTTGCCATCCCCTTGAGTAATATTGAACCAAAGATAACTACTCTGAATTTGATCATCTAACAAGTAGTTCTCTTACCTAAGAGACACATGGTCTAAATCAGAAACTCTTAATACACATGCCCTAGGAGACCCATGAGACCATTCAACCTGCTGTGTTATTCCACAGCTGCTGCACAGTCAGTCCTGCCATTCTATTATTGCTGGGACCTAAATTCTCTCTACACTCAAGCAGTTATCACATCCCAAAGTTAAGCAGCTGAGAAAGAATTTAGGAGTTCCTTTTTGATGTTTGAGCAGATACTCTACCGCTTACCTTTTTGTCACCTTCACAACGTAAAAATATGCAAACCAGCTTGTGGATGTTTAGCCTAAATTATGGTAGGCATTCATAAGGGTCATAATAAAAAATGTTCTCTAATAAACTCTGAAAGTGTAAATGTTCAAAGAAGATGCGTAAATTCGACATTAGTTTTACAGGTAGGAAAAAAAGGGAAGAATTAGAAACATGACGCGTTTGCTTGTTTGGAAGGTGGGTCACTCTATCTCTCAACAATAAATGGTACAAAGAGCCAGGGATTAAATTAAGTGTAGACTTACTAACTTAACTTTTCTTAAAATGCACTGTACACATATAAACGAATGAATTTATAGGTTAAACTATGAGTTGAGCAGAAAGTGAAAACAGTTTTATGGACCAAAAAAAATTGAATTTTACATTCAGCAGAGGGGTTATCACATAATGGATATCAGACAATATTTGTTGAATGGTCTAGGAAAACTGTATTTTATAGAAATGTTGAACAATTGTGAGAGTAATACTATGTTTTTTTCAATTTAACCCATCACACATTTATTGAGTGCCTGCTGGGTGTAAGTCAATCATCACGTATTGTGCATAGTGAAAATCCAAAGTTACAGAACAAACAGTGTGTTTTCCAAAGAAAGTCCATTCTGATGTTTTCATTTCTCTATGGAAAGTATTTTAATCATAACTGCAAGAAAATAATAACAGAGATCAAAAGGAAACATCTGATATTCTGGGAAGTAGACAGAAAAAAAAGTTACTAAAAAAGTATCTGTATTTTTAAAATATAGGTGTGCTATTCAATTATTGTGTAGTAAGTTATAATGTAATATATAATAATTCCATATAACAACGTATTTACTACGATAAATATGTAATCTTTGAAAGTTATTTTGCAAAATATTTTTGCCATTAAGTGGACAAATTAATGGGATTTTAAACAAAATTATAGTGGAGCAGTTATTGTTTGAAAAAAACACATTTTAAATAAAATAGCGTGTTAGAAAAATACAAGTCAACATATAAAAATCTGTATTATTGATTTATTGCTATAATTTTTACAGAAAATGACCATTTTATATTTCTGCTTACAACTGTTATTCTCTGTGAGCCTCCCCGATAATGTTTTTACATGTAAGATGTGTTAAAACTCTATTAAAGAAGTTAGTCAATTATAGATAATCCGTTGACTAAATGAGTTTTCTATCAACGGACTAAACGTGGTAGCTGCTTGAAATAGTATTGCAGATTGAATCTATTCATGAAAATGTTCTTCCTATTGACTGGTGCTTAGAGAACTTGATAATTTAGCCTTAATTCAGAAACTATAGTTAGGGTCCAAAAACTCTACTTGAAA
>NW_012100531.1:0-1028 GCF_000951045.1 Mandrillus leucophaeus | reverse complement strand
GGATGGTCTCGATCTCCTGACCTCGTGATCCGCCCGTCTCGGCCTCCCAAAGTGCTGGGATTACAGGCTTGAGCCACCGCGCCCGGCCACATTTTGCTTTCAATAAAGAACTTAAGGGAAAGTAGTCTTCTATATTTACTGAGGTATTTATTATTTCTGTTTTTTGTGAAGATTCTGATTTCTTTCTGGGGTTATTTCCCTTAAGCCTAAAACTTGCTCTTTAGCTTTTTGTAGAGCAAGTCTGCTGAAAATATTTTTAATTTTCCTCCATCTAAAAATGCCATTATTTAGCTTTCTTTCCTGAAGGATGTTATTGATGGATATGGAATTTTAGGTTGGTGGATTTTTTTCCTTGAGCATTTTAAAGATGGTTTTCTATTGATTTCTTGCCTGCTTGGTTTCAGATGAGAAGTTTTCAGTAATTCAAACCATTCTTCTTCTGTAATAATGTGTAACTTTAGTCATTGTGAATACTTCCTTTTTGCTTTTAAGCAGTTGACTAAGTGTGACTTTTTTCGAGCTTATTCTGTTTGGGGTTTGTGAACTTCTTGCATTTGTAAATTTGTGTCTTTTAATAATTGGGAAGTTTTGGGCTATTATTTCTTCAAATAGTTTCTCCACCAATTGTTTTTTTCTAGATAATCAGTGACATGAATGCTAGAACTTTTTGATATTTTCCTGCAGGTCTTTGAGGCTCAGCTCATTTGTCTCAACAATTTTTTTTAATTGTTCTTCATATTGGATCATTTCACTGACTCTTCAAGTTCACTTACTCTTCAAGTTCACTTACTCTTTCTTCTGTTATATATATGTATTTTGACTTGAGCTATCCCATGAATGTATTTCAGATATTTTTATTTGCACAATATGCACTTGCTTTTCTAGTTTTAATTTTTGTTTTTTTTTAATTTTAATTTTAATTTTTTTGAGACGGAGCCTCGCTCTGTCACCCAGGCTGGAGTGCAGTGGCGCGATCTCGGCTCACTGCAAGCTCCGCCTCCCGGGTTCACGGCATTCTCCTGCCTCAG
>NW_012100530.1:0-1015 GCF_000951045.1 Mandrillus leucophaeus | reverse complement strand
TAAAAAAAAAAGAATTTACTTCAAACACTGGAAAGTAATAAATTAAAATAAATAAATTAAAAACAAACAAACAAACAAACAAAACAAATGCATGCGTACTAGTCCCCAAGAAAGATGTGTCAGACCATAAAATAAATCACAGTAAATTTAAAGGGCTAAAATCATACAAGTATGTTTTCTGAAGAAACAGAACTAAAGTAGAAAACAATAACAAAAAGAAATCCGGAAAAATCCACAAGTATTTGCAAATTTAAAAATATACTCTCAAATAACCCAGGGATGGAAATGAGAAACCATTTTGAACTAGAAGATAATAAAAATGCAACACATCAAAATTTGTGTAATGCACCTAAAACAGTGCCTAGAAAATTATAGCTTCCAGTACTTATTAGTAAAGCAGGAAGGTTGAACATTAATGATATAGTAACTTGCACCTTAAGAAGCTAGGAAAAGAGCAAGTTACACATGACGTAAGTACAAGAATGACAGTCATGAAGAGCAGAAATCAAAATAAAACCAGACAAAGATAAAAAAAAGTATTAAAATGGAAAGCTAATTCATTGAAAAATATCAATAAAATTGATAAGCCTTAACAAAAAGAAAATGTAAGTTAACAATATCAGTAATAAATTAGGGGATATCACTAGATATTCTACAAATATTAAAAGAATGATCAGAAAATACACATTATGAACAATTGTATGTCAATAAAACTGACAGGTAATGAAATGAACAAATTCTATGAGAGATACAAATTCCCAATTATGACAGAGAAAAAAAAAGTTGTTAAAACTGAAGACTAAAGAACATTTCCAAACTCAGCTTGCAAATCAAACAAAACCAGAGGAAGACATTATAAAAACAAATAAAATTACCAACTACTTTTACAAACAGATGTAAAAAACCTTAACAAAATACAAGTAAAGATAATTCAGTCATATACAAAAAGAATAATGCATCACGTCTAAATGGAATTCATTCAGATATTAAAACTGGTTTTCAACATTAAAAAAAA
>NW_012100529.1:0-1516 GCF_000951045.1 Mandrillus leucophaeus | reverse complement strand
AGACCAAATCTATGTCTGATTGGTGTACCTGAAAGTGACGAGGAGAATGGAACCAAGTTGGAAAACACTCTGCAGGATATTATCCAGGAGAACTTCCCCAACCTAGCAAGGCAGGCCAACATTCAAATTCAGGAAATGCAGAGAACACCACAAAGATACTCCTTGAGAAGAGCAACTCCAAGACACATAATTGTCAGATTCTCCAAAGTTGAAACGAAGGGAAAAATGTTAGGGGCAGCCAGAGAGAAAGGTTGGGTTACCCACAAAAGGAAGCCCATCAGACTAATAGCTAATCTCTCGGCAGAAACTCTACAAGCCAGAAGAGAGTGGGGGCCAATATTCAACATTCTTAAAGAGAAGAATTTTCAACTCAGAATTTCATATCCAGCCAAACTAAGTTTCATAAGTGAAGGAGAAAGGAAATCCTTTACAGACCAGCAAATGCTGAGAGATTTTGTCACCACCAGGCCTGCCCTACCAGAGTTCCTGAACGAAGCGCTAAAGGTGGAAAGGAACAACCAGTACCAGTTTCACTGCAAAACATGTTTCACTGCAAAAACATGCCAAATTGTAAAGACCATTGATGCTAGGAAGAAACTGCATCAACCAATGAGCAAAATAAGCAGCTAACATCATAATGACAGGATCAAATTCACACATAACAATATTAACCTTAAATGTAAATGGGTTAAACGCTCCAATTAAAAGACACAGACTGGAAAATTGGATAAAGAGTCAAGACCCATCAGTGTGCTGTATTCAGGAGATCCATCTCACATGCAGAGACACACATAAGCTCAAAACAAAGGGATGGAGGAAGATCTACCAAGCAAACAGAAAACAAAAAAAGCAGAGGTTGCAATCCTAGTCTCTGATAAAATGGATTTTAAGCCAACAAATATCAAAAGAGACAAAGAAGGCCATTACATAATGGTAAAGGGATCAATTCAACAAGAAGAGCTAACTATCCTAAATATGTATGCGCCCAATACAGGAGCACCCAGATTCATAAAGCAAGACATACAAACAGACTTAGACTCCCACACAATAATAATTGGAGACTTTAACACCCCACTGTCAACATTTGACAGATCAACAATACAGAAAGTTTAAAAGGATATCCAGGAATTGAACTCAGCTCTGCACCAAGCGGACCTAATAGACATCTACAGAACTCTCCACTCCAAATCAAAAGAATATACATTCTTCTCAGCACTACATTGCACTTATTCCAAAACTGACCACATGGTTGGAAGTAAAGCACTCCTCAGCAAATGTAAAAGAACGGAAGTTACAACAAACTGTCTCTCAGACCACAGTGCAATCAAACTAGAACTCAGGCTTAAGAAACTCACTCAAAACCACTCAACTACATGGAAACTGAGCAACCTTCTACTGAATGACTATTGGGTACATAACGAAATGAAGGCAGAAATAAAGATGTTATTTGAAACCAGTGAGAACAAAGACACAACATACCAGAATCTCTGGGACATATTTAAAGCAGTGTGTAGAG
>NW_012100528.1:0-1151 GCF_000951045.1 Mandrillus leucophaeus | reverse complement strand
CCACGCTTCCGCATGGTCACCGGGCACCGACTCTGGGTCCAGTTCTGGTGTGGGCTGGAGGGAGCCTATCCATGCTGATGCCAATCACAATCATGGCCACCACTTCCCATGCTCCCCCAGATGCCAGGCTGCAGCTCTGAAGGTTGAAGTCATTCCATCCTCCCCAAAACTCAGCGAGGCCAGGATTCTCATTCCCATTTCACAGTGAAGACGCTGAGGCACCGCGACGTCAAAGGGCCTGTCCAAGGTCACAGGATAAAGTTATGGCAGAGCCAGGTCTCCACCTGATGGGCTGAAAACCCCACAAGGGCCGGGGCAGTGCCCAGCTTTGCTCCCCACTGAGCCCTACAGAGCGACAGCTTAGCAAATGTGTGCTGGATGGGGAGACTGATAGAGGGAGGGAAGGAAGGATGGACGGGTCAGCACAGCAGTGGAAGAAGATGGCTAAGAGGTGACACTTAGAGCCAAACTGCCAGGGTTCAAACCTCAGCTTTGCCACTTTTTACCTGCAAGTTTCTTAATTTGTCTCTACGTCAATTCTCTTATCTGAAAAATACAGATAATAATAGCTCTTACTAGCTAGGGTTCTTAAGAGAAACAAGTGAGTTCATATGGAGCCTGGGACATGGTGGGTGCCCTATACTATTGTGGATGAGTGGAGGACAGGCAGGTCTAAAGCCATGGACTGGCCGCAGCCCAGCCCCAAGGTGTCCTCATGAAGCCTCCAGTGAGGTCCGTCCCACCCTTGCACACTGAGAGTGAGCGCCTCCTGAGCAGCTTGCTGGCCTCACCGAAACCCTTTCCAACCCTGGTCAGCCCATGACTTTCCATCTGGGCTTCCCTAGTCCGCCAGGGTCCAGTTGCCCCAACCCAGAGGATAGAGACGCTCAGACCAGCCCTGAAGGCGTCTCCAGCCTGTGAACAGTGAGCGCCCCATCTCTGAAAAGTTAAAGCGGAGTGGGACGGCCACTTGGGGACCTGCAGACGGGCTTCTGGCTGGGAAGCAGACTGGAAGCCTCTTTGAAGCTTGGTGCCGGCGATGGGCTGAGCATCACGGGTGAGAATGGCCACAGCGCCACCTGGTGTAAATATAAGAAATGACCTAACAGGCCCCAGAGGGTGAAACACAAGCAGCATCCTGGCTGCATAGG
>NW_012100527.1:0-1335 GCF_000951045.1 Mandrillus leucophaeus | reverse complement strand
AAGATCTGTAAACTGTTCACCTGTAATAGGAACTTAGGTACCAGGGGGAAGCATGATAATACTTGAGAATAGAAAGGTGGGTAGATGCCAAATAACGAAATAGGTTCAGAATGTCAAGTAACTTCTCCCAGATTCTGATGCAGGGAGGTAAGCTCCCAAGTTGGAACTGTTAGCAGTGTCTGATATGGCTGCCAGAGCTGTAAGTGAAATTTTTTCTCATGTTAATAGAAGGCTTTGTAGCTACAATGCTTAGCTTAGAATTTAAACAATGACTGTTAACTGTTCCGAGTTATTGAAGCCACCTTCAGTGGCTACTAAAAAAGGCAATGATATAGTGACGTAAACTTTATTTCAAGGAGTAAATATGAAAGCTTGAATGTCAGTTATTTAGAACCCTTTCTGGTGCAGTATAATGAGGAAATGTCATTCTTGTCTCCCAACCTTGAAAAGTAAGTATTTCTAGGGTTACATCATTTCTACTAGTAATGTCCCAGGAGGTACATATAAGCTGATTTCCTTAAAAGAAATCATCTATAAGAGGTAGGACGTCCAGAATGGTGGAGGAAGGAGTGTAACAAATCCTCTTTCCAGGAAAATAAGAATTTTAACTTATATAAATTATTCTAAAAACTAATTTAAAGTCACCAGAATCTGTACTAAAGGCATACAACCAATAAAGAAATATTCATTCAAGAACATTTACTAAGTCTTGCTAAGAACAGCAATTGTCTACGGCACAACCCACTCTATTACCATTGCATCATCCATTATCTGTGGAGTTTCTTCTCCTGCAAGATCCCAGTCTGAGGCTATCATTTTACCCTAAGAGGGGCATGCTGCTTGCATTTCTCATTCAATCTGTCCTTAGATTGCAGAATCTCTGGGATAGAGCAGTGCTTCCAAGTCTGTCTTGCAGACTCTGGCTAAGCAACGGATGAATGAAGTATGCTGACACAGGTATTTTGTTTGACAGCCCAGCTAGGGGTCCGCACCACTTAGCACCTCTGACGAGAGTGCAGCCCCCATAAGCCAGCCATGCTCACATTTATTTTAGTACAGATTTAATGAGAAAAGCTTGGAGCAAACACAATTTGTGGGTAATTAACATTGTTGATCCCCTGAGTAGAGAACAGTCCTGCATGCAAATGATCAAAAGTTGGTTTCTGGAGACATAAGTAAACAGATTTATCTAGATAAGTTCCTTTACATTCCCTTGTTATCTACCCTTTGCTCTCAGCCTCCAGATAAGAGAATTTAACTGCCTTCAGCTATAATCTTCTCCCGAATCTATTGCAAAACCTCCCAGCCTTCCAAGGTTTGCATCTTTCCTATAAT
>NW_012100526.1:0-1407 GCF_000951045.1 Mandrillus leucophaeus | reverse complement strand
GGTAATCTTTCCTCTTCTGATATCTTCACTCCTTAGAGCTGTTAAACTCATTTGCTCTACAGCAGATGTTTTTCTTTTTCTTTTTCTTTTCTTTTCTTTTTTTTTTTTGAGACAGAGTCTCACTCAGTCACTCAGGCTGCAGTGCAGTGGCACAATCTTGGCTCACTGCAACCTCCACCTCCCAGGTTCAAGTGATTCTCCTGCTTCGGCCTCCCAAATAGCTGTGATTACAGGCGCCCGCCACCATCCCTGGCTAATTGTTGTATTTTTAGTAGAGACAGAGTTTCACCATTTTGATCTCAAACTCCTGACTTCAAGTGATCCACCCGCCTCGGTCTCCCAAAGTGCTGGGATTGCAAACACGAGCCACTTTGTCTGGCCAGATATTTTTCAAGTAAACACAGACTTCAAATGCACTCCTCATCCTGGCCCTGGAATACAGTCTCACAAAGTTAATATTCAAATATCTCTCCCATCCTTTAGGTGGGTGGTGATTTCATGTTCAACTCTGAATGTTTGGGGGAACCTTGACGTTCCCTGTTCTTATTTACCGTCCTTGAAATAATTTGCTACACCATTTGCTACTGAATTTAACTTCTTTTAGCTGGCTGCTGATTCCCTATGTATCAGAAAGTAACTTTGCTATTTAAGAAGCCAGATTAGACTGGTCGCGGTGGCTCAGGCCTGTAATCCCAGCACTTTGGGAGGCCGAGGCAGGCGGATCACAAGGTCAGGAGTTCGAGACCATCCTGGCCAACATGGTGAAACCCTATCTCTACTAAAACTACAAAAATTAGCCGGGCGTGGTGGTGCACATCTGTAATCCCAGCTACTAGGGAGGCTGAGGCAGGAGAACCACTTGAACCCGGGAGGCAGAGGTTACAGGGAGCCAAGACTGTGCCATTGCACTCTAGCCTGGGCGACAGAGCAAGACTCCATCTCAAAAAAAAAAAAAAAAAAAAAAAGCCAGATTAAACCACACAATGCCCTTGAGTTTTTACAAATATAACAGACCTTTATGGAGGCAGCCAAATTTTTTGACACCCTCCACAGATCTCTGGGATTTGGGTACTTGAGCCTTTTCTAATAGTATGTTTATAGGTGTAAACTGTAAAGGGTCTTGGATTTTCTTCCTCCAGGCATATTTGGAGAAGAGGCTTCTTGGTAGGAGAGCAACTTTAAAAATTATTGACTAAGACTGGAGCTTGTGTGATATAAACTCTTTATGAGATATCTTGTCAGGAAAAGATTGCAATTTGGGCTTGTAGGAACAATATCTGTCATGAAGCCCACAGGCTACATCCTGATATCGGAGAGGGGGAAGATAATGACCACAAATATACGTACTGTTAGCATGTTCCTACAGAGAAGGAACTCACATTCCAGTGTTTTCCAGATCATTCTTGT
>NW_012100525.1:0-1044 GCF_000951045.1 Mandrillus leucophaeus | reverse complement strand
GGAGGCTGAGGCAGGAGAATCGCTTGAACCCAGGAGGCAGAGGTTGCAGTGAGCCAAGATCATGCCACTGCACTCCAGCCTGGGTGACAGAGCAAGACTGTCTCAAGAAAAAAAAGTGCATAGAGTGTTCATTATATTTTTCTCTGTATACTTTTTCTGTTTAAAATAGCTCATAGCTTTTAAAAAAAGAAACTAAAGTCAAAAAGCAATAGGCAATAACAAACTGGAAAGGATATTTGAAAAAAGAATATGACAAGTTAATATCCTATAAATTGATGAGGAAAGAAAAAGAAACATTTTAATTTAAAAGGAGCCAAAAGTATTCTAGCAAATAGTATTAGCTGGTGTATTAGTCAGGGTTCTCCAGAGAACAGAACTAATAGGAAATGAGTATATAGAGAAAAAGAGATTGTTTTTAAGGAACTGGCTCCCACAATTAGGGAGGCTGGCAAGGCCAAAATCTGCAGGGTGGGCCAGCAGGCTGGAAACCCAGAGAAGAGCTGATATTGCAGTTCCAGGCCTAAGGCACTCTGCTGCAGAACTCACTCTTGCTCAGAAGAGGCCAGTCTTTTGCTCTATTCAGGCCTTGAAACTATTTGAACTTAGCCCACTTGCATTATAGAGAACAATCTGCTTTACTCCAAATTTGCCAATTTAAATGTTAATCCTATCAAAAAGCACCAAAGGACATCCAGAATAATATTTGACCAAGTATCTGGGCATCGTGGCCCAGCCAAGTTGACACATAAAATTAACCATCATAGTCGGCTAACAGAGCAACCATTTCCAGCTTTGCTCTCCCTTACCTCTTACCCACAAATACTATGGAAGCTAAAAAAGTTAATGCTTTCTTTCCCAGCCTCTAGGAATGGCCATAAATCTCAGATGTAGTCACTGAGACGTAACTAGAAGTTTGTTGTGGAAAAGGGAGTGGCTTCTGAAACAGCTTTAAGAAAAAAAAAAAAAATATATATATAAACACACAAAAAAACAAACACACAAAAGAAATGGACACAGCTCTTGCTGCTCATCTTCTCTTTTATC
>NW_012100524.1:0-1360 GCF_000951045.1 Mandrillus leucophaeus | reverse complement strand
TTATTTCTAATATTTTACGTTCTATTTTTTATGAGACTTTCCAAATGACTATTAAATTGATTGGCCAAATATTTTGCTGATTTTGCTTTGTAATTGATTTTTTTAAATATTTCTAATTTCTTCTTTCTGGGATTCTTTTTTCCCCCTGGTAAAAGGAGGGTTTATCTGTTCTTTAAAAAAGCTCCTTGAATTTAAACGTTAGCTTTTTTCTCTATTTCGGCTACCGACACTTGCAACCCTCACCCACCCCTAACACAAACATACATTCCTCTAATCAGTCATCTCATCTTCTTTCTTCCACACCAAGAGCTGTGGTTCTCAATTACACAGTTTGTGACAGAATTAGAACAACACAATTACTTGTTTGCTTTTTATTTCATGTTACACAAAGATTCTCAAGACAAGAACACCAACAATACCACCACCACCATTATTACTGAAAGTAGTTTTTTAGATGTTTTGTATATAATCCTTCCATTCTCCTTCCCACCCCTTTACAGATCATATCTTCTTTCAAACCCTCATTTGGTCTTAGTTACATGTAATACAAATCACCAGTCTTTAACGTGTCCCTAGTCATTCTGATTCTGACACCCATTCTCTAGTAGATTCCCCAGGAAGGGCTAATGGGAACAATATTCTTCAAATTCTAGCATATTGTTTGTGACTTTTATTTTTTATTTTTTTTTAGAGAGTCTCACTCTATCACCTAGGCTGGAGTGCAGTGGCATAATTGTGGCTCACTGCAGCTTCCATCTCACTGGTTCAAGCGATTCTCTTGCCTCAGCCTCCCAAGCAGCTGGGATTACAGGTATATGCCACCACACCCGGCTAATTTTTGTATTTTACAAAAGTGTATTATACAAGGTGTATATCTGCCCACTTTGGTCTCCCTACTGTCACAGGAGAAAGGAGACAATGAAATTCCACATTTAAGATAAGAACATGTACACCAGCCTGGGTGTGGTGGCTCACGCCTGTAATCCCAGCACTTTGGGAGGCCAAGGTAGCCAGAGTCACTTGAGGTAAGGAGTTTGCGACCAGTCTGGTCAACACGGTGAAACCCCATCTCTACTAAAAATACAAAAATTAGCCCGTGTGGTGGCAGATGCCTGTAATCCCAACTACTCAGGAGGCTGAAGTAGGATAATCACTTGAACTCAGAGGCGGAGGTTGTGGTGAGCCAAGATCGCGCCACAGAACTCCAGCCTGGGAAACAAGAACAAAACTCCATCTCAAAAAAAAAAAAAGACAGTAATCTGATTCTTTTTTTTTCCTTTTTCTTTCTTTCGTTCTTTCTTTCTTTTTTTTTTTTAGAGACACTGTCTAGCTCTGTTGCCCAGGCTGGAGTGCAGTGGTG
>NW_012100523.1:0-1919 GCF_000951045.1 Mandrillus leucophaeus | reverse complement strand
CACAAGGTCAGTAGTTCAAGACAAGCCTGGCCAACATGATGAAACCCCATCTCTACTAAAAATATAAAAATTAGCCAGGCGTGGTGGTGGGCACCTGTAATCCCAGCTACTTGGGAGGCTGAGGCAGGAGAATTACTTGAACCCAGGCAGCAGAGGTTGCAGTGAGCCGAGATCATACCACTGCACTCCAGCCTGGGCGACAGAGCAAGGTTCCATCTCAAAAACAAGAAAAGCAATGAAAAAAAAAAAAAGAAAGAAAGAAAAGAAAAGAAAATAGAAAGACTTGGTTTAGTATTGTATTTAATTGTTTGAGGTACACAGATAATTATGTAGATTATTAGTTATTGATTGCATAAATAATTATGTAAATGTTTGAAAAAGAGAAAAGATGTTTAGAATCAAAGACTAGGTTTTGTAATTCTACCAAAATACATGATCGTGGGAAAGGGAAACGCCGGCATGTGTTAAGAGAAATGTAGGACGTTTTCTTGCACAGGGTGGACCCTTAGCAGACCTGAGGAGGTGGAGAGAAGCCAGGAACAGGGAGGGGGCTCAGAAGATAAGGCTGGGGTGATATAGGTGAAGTTGGAACAATGTATTTCTCCTCTGGCACTGAGGAGATATAAAAATCTAAAGCAATGCCTCTGTGTTAGAATACGCATGATAGATGGCTACAAATGCCTGTCATTCAAAGACAGAGCTGCTAGCAGCTTTCTAAAGGGCCTCATCCCAAATTACCAATAGGTGGAGTATCCCTCTCTTGGCAACAGCAAATAGGGCTACGGCCTAGCTAAGGTAGGAAGCTAGTTGGGTGGAATAACTTCCAAACACTAGGGATATGTTTGGCCTCAAAGCTCTCTCCTTGACCTGCTTGATGATGTCTGAGATCATTTGACCAGGAACAAAGCAAATCAGGAAGAAAGGACCCACACAGGGAAGCCTGGCAATGTGGCAGACAGACCATTGCCATGAAGTTCACACAGACCTGTGTTTTAAATCCTGACTGCCAGCTTCTGTGCATGGGCCAGTCTTGAGCTTTCAAATAAAGATGACAAATTCACATTAGACTTCAGAGCTAGTGTATAAGTAAATCATCTGGCACAATGTCTGTCATGGGCAGGCACTAAATACATAGTAGAAATTATTAATTTAAGGAAAAATACAAAATTATCACAAAGGAAATTTTCTAGCTTGACAATTGTGACAACTTAAATGCTGATAAAGGAGGAACTGAGGCTTCATTGAGAAATGATTAAAGGGCTCTTCTTGGTCTTTACCTAATGTTCCTCGATCTGCATGAAATCATGTCAGGGTTTCCTTCTCAGAGCTATGGAATACATCTGTTGTTTTTAGTCTACACAGAATCCATTTCTTCTCCTCTGGTATCTGATCCTCAGTTTTCCTTGGTGGAAGCATTCAATCTACTCTTGATTCACAGAGTGAGTATGGAATTGAGCCTCACTCCTAGCTGCAAGATGAGCAATTGACCCAGGCTTACCAAGTCAGACCAGCACATCCTCTGGCCATCCTCCCCTTCGCATCAGAGATTTGAGTGTGACTTACAAATTAGTCCAACAAGAAAAAGTCAAATGTCTTGTAACTATGGGAAAAAGAAGTTGTCTTTCTGCTAGGGTGGCTGTGAGGACAGGCTGAAAGCTGAGAGCTGGCAACCAAATGGGAAGAACCTGCCAGAATGAAGACAACTAGAAGAAAGCAGAGAGTAGAAATGAGAAAGGAAGAGTCCTGATGTGAACATAGCAAATATGCCACACTCTCCTAAGTGCCTTGGATGTCAACTTTATTTAACTCTTTCAAAAATTCTATGAAGGGGTTATTACGTGCATTTTAGAGGAAAGAAAACTGAGTCAGTCACTGAAAGTTAAATAACATGTTCCAAGTTACACGGTAAACAGATACCG
>NW_012100522.1:0-1499 GCF_000951045.1 Mandrillus leucophaeus | reverse complement strand
GGACTACAGGTGCATGCCACCATGACCAGCTAATTTTCGTATTTTTAGTAGAGATGGGGTTTCACCATGTTGGCCAGGATGATCTTGATCTCCTGACCTCGTGATCCGCCCACCTCGGCCTCCCAAAGTGTTGGGATTACAGGCGTGAGCCACTGTGCCCAGCCTACTTTTAAGACATTCTATAAATTTAGACATTCTGCAGTTTTACTCATTATCTATATTTTATTTATCTTACTTGGGATTGTTTCCTCAATCTTAGGATTTATATATTTCATCACTCTGGACAACTTAGCATTTTCTCTTGGTCACTAGTCTCTCTCCCTGACTCTTTTTTTTTTTTTTTTTTTTTAGACAGGGTCTAGCTCTGTTGCCCAGGCTGGAATGCAGTGGCATGATCTCCGCTCACTGCAACCTCTGCCTCCCAGGTTTAAGTGATTCTCATGTCTCAGCCTCCTGAATAGCTGGGATTCCAGGCAAGTGCCACCATGCCCAGTCAATTTTTTTATTTTTAGTAGAGGCAGGGTTTCACTATGTTGGCCAGTCTGGTCTTGAACTCCTGGCCCCAAGAGATCTGCCAGCCTAGGCTTTCCAAAGTGCTGGGATGACTGGTGTGAGCCACCATGTCTGTCCTCTCCAACTCTGTCCTCCTCCTCTGGAACAGCTATTAAACATACGCTGGACATCCTCATCTGATCCCATACTGATGTCCAATGCCTGCCACCTTCATCTTTCTAAGCAGTATTTCAGATGACTTCCTCACATCTACCTCTGTTTGCTAATCATGTCCTTGATTATTTAAAACAGCCACTGCATTCTTAATTTCAATGACTACAGTTTTCACTTTTAGAAATTCTATTTTGTTTTTATCAAAGGTGCCTGTTTGTGTTTTTATTAACAATTTCTTGGTTGGGCGCGGTAGCTCATGCCTGTAATCCCAGCACTTTGGGAGACCGAGAAGGGCGGATCATGAGGTCAGGAGTTCGAGACCAGTCTGGCCAATGTGAAACCCATCTCTACTAAAAATACAAAAATTCGCTGAGCATGGTGGCGGGCGCCTGTAATCCCAGCTACTCAGGAGGCTGAGGCAGGAGAATCACTTGAAACCAGAAGGTGGAGGTTGCAGTGGGCCAAGATGGCGCCACCGTATTCCAGCCTGGGCAACAAGAGCGAAACTCTGTCTAAAAAAAAAAAAAAGACTGGGCGTGGTGGCTCAAGCCTGTAATCCCAGCACTTTGGGAGGCCAAGACAGGTGGATCACAAGGTCAGGAGATCGAGACCATACTGGCTAACACGGTGAAACCCCGTCTCTACTAAAAAATACAAAAAACTAGCCGGGCGAGGTGGCAGGGGCCTGTAGTCCCAGCTACTTGGGAGGCTGAGGCAGAAGAATGGCGTGAACCCGGGCGACGGAGCTTGCAGTGAGCTGAGATCCGGCCACTGCACTCCAGCCTGGGCGACAGAGCGAGACTCCATCTCAAAAAAAAAAAAAAAAAAAAAAA
>NW_012100521.1:860002-901341 GCF_000951045.1 Mandrillus leucophaeus | reverse complement strand
GCTGGGAGTTGGAGACTGGAGCTGTTCCTATTCGGCCATCTTGCTCCGCCCGTCTCTTTTCCTGTTTTCTTCTGCTGGTCTACATGTCTGTTTTTGTACCAGCACCATGCTGTTTGTGTTACTCTGTAGCCTTGTAGTATGGTTTAAAGTTAGGTGAAGTGATGCCTCTGGCTTTGTTGGTTTTTTTTTTGCTTAGGATTACTTTGGCTATTTGGGTTCTTTTATGTTCCACAGGAATTTTAGAATAATTTGTTCTTATTCTTAGAAAAATGACATTGGTAGTTTGATAGGAATAGCATTGAATCTGTAAATTGCTTTGGCAATATGGCCATTTAAATGATGTTGATTCTTCCAATCCATGAGCGTGAGATGTTTTTCCATTTATTTGTGTTATGTCTGATTTCTTTATGCAATGTTTTGTAATTCTCCTTGTGGATCTCTTTCACCTCCTTGGTTAGCTAAATTCTTAAGTATGTTATTTTTTTTGTGGCTATTATAAATGGGGTTGCCTTCTTGATTTGGCTCTCAGCTTGGACATTATTGCTTTACAGAAATGCTAATGATTTTTCTACACCGAAGTCATTTATCAGCTCTAGGAGCCTTGTGGCAGAGTCTTTAGGGTTTTCTAGGTATATCATATACCTAGATTGGTGAATCATTGATGATCATTGATAAATCATATCATCAATGAAGAGAGATAGCTTGACTTTTTCATTTCCTATTTGTATGTTTTTTATTTCCTTCTCTTGCCTGGTTGCCCTGGCTAGGACTTCAGTACTATGTTGAATAGGAGTGGTGAGTATGAGCATTCTTGTCTTGTTCCAGTTCTCAAGGGGAAAGCTTCCAGTTTTTGCCCACTCAGTATGATGTTGGCTGTGGGTTTCTCATAGATGGGTCTTATTATTTTGATGTATGTTCCTTCAGTGCTTCATTTGTTGAGGGTTTTTGCATGAAGGGATATTAAATTCTATCAAAAGTTTTTTTCTGATCTATTGAGATGATCATATGGTTTTTATTTTTAGTTCTGTTTATGTGGTGAATCACATTTATTGATTTGCATATGTTGAATCAACCTTGCATCCCAGGAATAATGCCTGCTTGATCATGGTGAATTACCTTTTTGATGCGCTGCTGGATTTGGTTTGCTAGTATTTAGCTGAGGATTTTTGCATCTGTGTTCATCAGTGATATTGCTCTGAAGTTTTCTTTTTTTTTAATTGTGCCTCTGCCAGCTTTTTCCACCAAACGTTAAAGGAGAACTAATACCAATCCTACTCAAACTATTCCAAAAATTAAAGTAAGAGGGAATACTTTCATACTCACTCTATGAGGCCAGCATTACCCTGATACCAAAACCAAACAAATATAAAAAAATAGAAAACTACAGGCCAATATATCTGATGAACATTAATGCAAAAACCTTTGACAAAATACTAGCAAACTGAATTTGTTAACTTACTAAAAAAATGTATTCATTATGACCAAGCAGGGTTCATCCCAGGGATGCAAGGATGACAAAACTTATGCAAATCAATCAATATGATATATCAGCAGAGTGAAGGACAAAATCCATATGATTATTTCAATTGATGCTGAAAAAGCATTCAATAAATTTAACATCTCTGCATAATAAAACCCTAAAAAACCTGGGCATAGAAGGAAGAAACATACTTCAACACAATAAAAGTTATTTTTTGAACTTTACAAGTTGATTCTGAATTTCTTCTTAATGTAATTATAAATAAGACACATTTGATAAAGAAGAATAATAAGAGATGACATATCTACTAAAGTCTCATTAATGAAAACAATGTGGAACCAGCACAGAAAGAGTTTAGTCAGTCAATGGAACAGAATAAGCATTTTAGAAACAAACACATATGTCTGTCTATGAAGGTACTGTTTAATAAAGTTGGTATTTCAAGTCAGTGGGACAAGTAAGTATTATTCAACAAACAGAATGCAGGGACTATTAACTATCTATATAGAAGAAAACATATACAGATACCCAGTTCATTCATTATATTAAAAAAATCAGGTTACTTAAAGATCTAAATATAAAAAACTATGGAGTTTTAGGAGAAGATACAAAAGAATTATTTCCCTGAGGTAAAATGCCTGAACTCAGAAGCCATAAAGTAAAATATTGACAATATGACTACATAAAAGATTTAAAGCTATATGGTAACCATCTGACAAGGGATTAATTACCAGAATATCTAAGGAGCTCAAACCACTCATTAAGGAAAAAATAATCCAATTTGAAAATGGGCAAGAGATCCAAATAGACATTTCTCTAAAGAAGACATACAAATGGCAAACGAGTATGTGAAAAGGTGCTCAACATAACTGATCATCAGAGAAATGCAAATGAAAACGGCAATGAGATATCATTTCACCCCAGCTAAAATGGTTTCCATCTAAAATACCTGCAATAATGAATGCTAGCGAAAATGTCGAGAAAGGAGACCCCTTGTACACTGTTGGTGGGAATGTAAATTAGTACAGCGACCATAGAGAATCCTCCATGTACATAGGATCCTCCAGTACTGAGGGTCCATAAAACACTAGAACTAGAACTACCATATGATTCAGCAATGCCACTGCCAGATATATACCCAAAGAAAAGAAATCAGTATATCAAACATTTATCTGCACTCCCATGTTTATTGCAGCACTATTCACAATAGCCAAAATTTGGAATCAACCTAAATGTACATCAGTAAACAAATGGATAAAAAAAATGTGGTGCATATGCACAATGGAGCACTATTCAGCCATAAAAAGAACAAGATTATGCCATTTGTAACAACATGAATGAAAATGAAGGACATAATGTTAAGTGAAATAAGCCAGACACAGAAAGACAAACTTCACATGTTCTTACTCATTTGTGGGATCTAAAAATTAAAAAAATTGAACTCATGGAGACAGTAGAATGATGGATAACAGAGGATTGGAAGGGCAGTGGGGTAAGGGTGATGGGGATGGTTAATGGGTACAAAATATAGTAAGATACAATGAATGAGATCTAGTATCTGATAGTACAATAGGGTGACTATGGTCAACAATAATTTGTTGTACATTTTAGAATAACTGAGGGAGTACAATTGGAATGTTTTCCATGTTGAGTTGTTTGAGGTCTATATACATTCTGGTTATTAATCCTTCATCAGATGGGTAATTTGCAAATGTTTTCTCCCTTTCTGTGATTTGTCTCTACACTTTGTTGATTGTCTCCTCTTCTGTGCAGAAGCTTTTTGGCTTGATGTGATCCCATTTGTCCATTTTTGCTTTGGTTGCCTGTGCTTATGGAGTATTGCTCAGAAAATTTTTGTCCAGACCAATGTCCTGAAAATTTTCCCCAATGTTTTCTTGTAGTAGTTTCAGAGTTTAAGGTCTTAGATTTAAGTCTTTGATCCATTTTGATTTGATTTTTGTATATAGTAAGAGACAGGATCTAGTTTCACTCTTCTGCATATGGATATCCAGTTTTCTCAGCACAATTTATTGAAGAGACTATCCTTTCCCCAATGCATGGTCTTGGCAGCTTTATTGAATGTTCATAACACAAAGAAATGATGAATTTTTGAGCTGACGGCTACCCCATTTACCCTGACTATTACACATTATATACTGTATCTAAACATCTCATGTACTCCGTAAACATGTTCACCTACTGTGTATCCATAAAAATTAAAAAAATAAATTACAAGACATAGACTGTCAGAGTGGATTATAAAAACAAGACGGAACTATGAGTTACCTATAAGAAATCCACATTAAATATAAAGACAGTTATATTTATTTAAAGACAGATTTAAAGATTTAAAGTAAAGGGATGGAAAATGGTAGTTCATGCTAACACTAATCAAAAGAAAGCTGTAGTAGCTATATTAATTTCAGAAAAAGCACACCTCAGAACAAGGGAAATAATCAGGGATATAGAGGGCATTACATGATGATAAAGGGTTCAATTATCCAAGAATAAATGATAATTCTTAAGAGCAATTCTTAAGGTGTTTTCCCCTATCAACCAAGTGTCAAAACATATGAGGCAAAAAACTGATAGAACTGCAAGGAGAAATAGACAAATCCACAAATAAAGTTGGAGGCTTCCATACCCCTTATCAGCATTTGAACAGACCTAACAGGTGGCAAGTCAGTAAGAACACTGTTGAACTGAACAGTATTATCAATCAACTGTGTATAATTAACATTTATGTAATACTTCATCCAATAAATGCAGAGTATAGATTGTTCTGAAGCTCACATTCATCAGGATAGATACATTCTGATGAAAAATAAATACACCTTAACAAATTTGAAGGAATAGAAATCATATAAAGTGTCTTATCAGACTAAACATGGAATTAAACTAGAGCTAGAAATCAATGACAGAGAAATAGCTAGAACCGCCCCCCAGCCCCCCAAATATTAGCAGGTTCTAAGGATTGAGGAAAAAAAAGAGAAATTATCCAAATAACTAGACATTAAATGACTCACTTCTAAACAGCTCATGGGCCAAGAAATCACAAGAGAAATTCAAAAAATATTTTGAATTAAATAAAAATGAAAATACAATTACCAAACTTTGTGAGGTACAGCAAAAGTAGTGCTTAGGAGGAAATTTATAGCATTGAATGCATATATGAGGAAAGAAAATCTAAAATCAATAATCTAAGCTTCCACCTTGGAAAACTAGAGAAAGGGCTGGGTGTGGTGGCTCACGCCTCTAGTCCCAGTGCTTTGGGAGGCAGAAATTGGTGGATCACTTGAGGTCAGGAGTTCGAGACCAGCCTGGCCAACATGGTGAGACTAAAAAAATACAAAAAATAGCCAGGCATTGTGGTGCGCGCCTGTAATCCCAACTGCTTAGGAGGCTGAGGCAGGAGAATCGCTTGAACCTGGGAGGCGGAGGTTGCAGCGAGCTGAGATAGTACCATTGCATTCCAGCCTGGGCAGAGTGAGACTACGCCTCAAAACAAACAAAAAAAACCCAAAAAACAAAAAAACAAAACAAAACAAAAAAACAAGCCTAGCAAAGTCAGGAGCTTGCTTGAGCCCAGAAGTTTGAGGTTACAGTGAGCTATGATAAGCCAGTGCACTCCAGCCTGGGTGACAGGGCAAGATCTCATCTCTCAAAAAATGAAATGAAATAAAATAAAGTAAACTTAGAAAAAGAAGATAAATAGGGCCGGGTGCGGTGGCTGACGCCTGTAATCCCAGCACTTTGGGAGTCCAAGGCGGGCGAATCACGAGGTCAGGAGATTGAGACCATCCTGGCAAACATGGTGAAACCCAGTCCCTACTAACACACAAAAAAGTAGCCCGGCGTCGTGGCGCGCGCCTGTACTCCCAGCTACTCCGGAGGCTGAGACAAGCGAATTGCTTGAATCCGGGAGGCGGAGGTTGCAGTGAGCCGAGATGGCGCCACTGCACTCCGTCCAGCCTGGGCGGCAGAGCAAGGCTCGGTCTCAGAGAAAAAAAAAAAAAAGATAAATATAAGCCTAAAACAAGCAAAAAATAAATAAATAAAAGATTGAGCAGAAATCAATGACACTGAAGACAGGAAATTGATAGGGAAAATAAATGTTTAAAAACCCAGTCAAGAGAAACTGTTCTGAGAAAGGGTAGACATGGGAATTACTTGACAAAGACTTTAAGTCAGCTATTTTAAATACATTGAAACAACTAAAGGGAAACAATGTCTACAGAACTAAAGCA
This sequence comes from Mandrillus leucophaeus, assembly GCF_000951045.1. Taxonomy (NCBI): domain Eukaryota; kingdom Metazoa; phylum Chordata; class Mammalia; order Primates; family Cercopithecidae; genus Mandrillus; species Mandrillus leucophaeus. The sequence continues at coordinate 895,614 of NW_012100521.1, read as the reverse complement.
AAGCATGAAAAGGATGCTTTGCCAAAATGAGAATATCAATAAAGAAATAAAATTACAAAAAAGAAACAAGCAGAAATTCTGAGGTAAAAAATATGACTGAAATGAAAAATTCACTAGAGGGGGCTCCACAGATTTGAGTAGGCAGAAGATAAAAACAGCAAACTTGAAAATAGATAAATTGACATTATCTAGTGTGAGGAACAGAGAAAAAAAATTTTTTTAAATTAACAGAGCCTTAGGGACCTGTGGGATACCATCAAGAATATTAACATAATGGGATTTATAGAAAGAGAGGAGAGAGAGAGAATAGGGCATGTCTTGGTTTATTTGTGCTACTGTAACAGAACATTAGAGACTGGGTAATATATAAAGAACAGAAATGTATTTCTTACAGTCCTGGAGGTGGGGAAATCCAAGATCAAGATGCTGGCAGATTAGGTTTTCTGGTGAGGGCTGCTCTCTGCTTCCAAGATGGTGAACTTATTGCTGCACCCTTCAGAGGGGAAGAACGCTGTGTCCTCACATGGCAGATGGGAGAAGGGCAAAAGGAGCAAAAGGGCCAAAAGGTGCATGAAGCTTTCTTTATAAAGGCCTTAATCCCAGTTATGAAGGAGGAGCCCTCATGGCCTAATCCCCTCTTAAAGGCCCCATCTCTTAACACTATGACGTTGACAACACCTGAATTTTGGAGGGGACATATTCAAACTATAGCAGGGCGGTAAGACTATTTGAAGAAACAATGGCCCAAACCTCCCAAATTAGATGAAAGGCATTGATCTGCATATCTAAGAAGCTAAATGACCTCTAAGTAGGAGAAACCCAAAGAGATCTACACCTTGACACAGGATACTCAAACTGTCAGAAGACAAAGAAAGAATATTGCAAGCTTCAAGAAGAAAACAATGCATCTCATACAAGTCATTCTCAATAAGATTGACAGCTTATTTCATATAAGAAGCCATAAAGACAAGAAGCAGTGGGATAACGTACAGTAGTCCCCCCTTATCCGTGGTTTTACTCTCCTCAGTTTCAGTCACCCATGGTCAACTTTAATTCAAAAACAGGTAATATAGTACAATAAGCTGTTTTGAGAGAGAGAGAAAAAGACCACATTTGCATAACTTTTACACAGTATATTGTTATAGTTGTTCATTTTATTATTGTTGTTAATCTCTTACTATGCCTAATTTATTTTTAAAAATTTTACTTTAAGTTCTGGGATACAGGTGGAGAATGTACAGGTTCATTACATAGGTATACGTGTGCCATGGTGGTTTGCTGCACCTATCAACCTATCGTCTAGATTTTAAGCCCTGCATGCATTAGCTGTTTGTCCTGATGCTCTCTCTCTCTCCCCACCCCCCTGACAGGCCCCGGTGTGTGATGTTCCCCTCCCTGTGTCCAGGTGTTCTCATTGTTCGACTCCCACTTATGAGTGAGAACATGCAGTGTTTGGTTTTCTGTTCCTGTGTTACTTTGCTGAGGATGATGGATTCCAGCTTCATCCATGTCCTTGCAAAGGACATGATCTCATTCCTTTTTATGGCTGTATAGTATTCCATGTTGTATATGTACCACATTTTCTTTATCCAGTCTATCATTGATGGGCATTTGGGTAGTTTCCATGTCTTTGCTATTGTAAATAGTGCTGCAATGAACATATGTGTGCATGTATCTTTACAGTAGAATGATTTATATTCCTTTGGGTATATACCCAGTTGTGAAATTGCTGGGTCAAATGGTATTTCTGGTTCTAGGTCCTTGAGGAATCACCACACTGTCTTTCACAATGGTTGAACTAATTTACATTCCCACCAACAGTGTAAAAGCATGCCTATTTCCCCATAGCCTCACCAGCATCTGTTGTTCCTTGACTTTTTAATAATTGTTATTCTGATTGTCTCTATGCCTAATTTATAAATTAAACTCCACCATAGGTATGTATGTATAGAAGAAACTATACATAAGGTTTGTTACTATCCAGAGTTTCAGGCTGGGGGTCTTGGAATGCATCCCTTGCAGATAAAGGGGAACTACTGTATTCAACTGCTAAAAGAAAAAGGCTATTCAAGCAAGAAACTTATATGCCACAAAACTACTTTAAAAAGTGAATTCCTAATGGTATATGATGTTAAGCATCTTTTAATATGTTTATTTTGCTATCTGTACCTCCTCTTTGATGAGGCGTCTGTTCAAATATATGGCCCATTTTTAAATTGGTTTGTATGTTTTCTTGTTGTTGAGTTTTGAGTTCTTTGTACATTTTGGATACAGACCTTAATTGGGTATATGTTTTGCAAATATTTTCTCCTAGTCTGTAGTTTGTCTTTTCATTTGCTTAACAGAGTAGAAGTTTTGAATTTAATGGAGTTTAATTTATCATTTTTTTCTTTTATAGATTGACCTTTTGTTAAAGTCATTACCAAACTCAAGGTCACCCAGATTTTCTCCTTTGTTATCTTCTAGAAGTTTTATAGCCTTGTATTTTACATTTAACACTACAGTCTATTTTAATTATATCTATTTAATTTGGGGGAAAGGTGTAAATTCTGTCTCTAGATTCTTGTGGGGCTTTTTGTTTATTTGTTTTTGGGCTTTTAAAAATATTTTTACATGTGGTTGTACAGTTGTTTCAGCATCATTTGCTAAAAAAGAATATTTTTTTTCCATTGAATTACCTTTATTCCTTTGGCAAAAATAAGTTGACTATATTTATGTGGAACTCTTTCTGGGCTCTCCATTCTCTTTCGTTAATTTATTTGTCTGTTCTTTCATCAATACCACACTACCTTGATCTCTGTAGCTTTATGGTACGTCTTGAAGTGAGATAGGGTAAATCTTCTAACTTTGTTCTTCTTCTTGGATCTTTCCTAAGCATGTACACAGTCATGGGCATGTGCACAGCCTTTGGCATATGTGAGGTCTTCCAGATTTCCAGGAACATTTTGGAGCTTTTTAAAGCCCTCTATGGTCATCTCATTCCCCAGTTTTTCCTCTCAAGTTTTTTGGTCAGCTTCTTATTAATCCCAACTGATAATGCAGCCTCGGGCAGTTCTAATATTCATTGCCAATGATTGTTTTCGACAAATGCCCTGGGGATAAGCCTATTAACACAGCGTAAGCTCTGAGTCAGCTCAAAGAATGACAACTCCTGAGCATGGAACTTTTCTGCAAGTTATCAGACAATCAGAATAGCTGACAATTGAAATTTCTCTGGGGATGGGACCTTTGGATGCTTGTAAACCTCTGTGCCCTTTCTAGTGGTTACTAGGCTACTGATTTTCACAACTACTATCATTGGGACACTGTTGGTTTTTGAGGTTACTATGGGACTAAGGGAGAGGAATGGAAGTAGGGCAAGTTAAAGCGCCATGAAACTCACTGTTCTTACCAAGATGCAGTGATTTTTTTCTTGAATAAATGCTCTGTGGATTATTGCCAGCCTTAGGTTAATTTCTGGAGTTCTAAAAATTTGATTTTTCACAGTTTTTATGTTGTTTTCATTGCTTTTATTAAGAAACACATTTTTGGAATTCCTTACTCTGCCATTCCAGAAGCGGTCTCCTGCAGTTTGATTTTTTTTCATTTGGGTAGTGTGTCATGGACCCACTCCACATCACTTCATAGAGATTTTCCTTATTCTTTTTTTTTTTTTTTTTTTTTTTACAGCTGTATAGAATGCCACTGAGCTGATGTTGAATAATTTATTTAACCACTCTTCTAAGTACAGGCATTTAAGTTGTTTCCAATATTTTACAATTACAAACTATGCTGCAATGAATAACTTCGTACATATGTATTTTTGAATGTAAAAAATGTTCATATTAGAGATAGTTTCTTAGAACTGGGATTTCTGGGTTGAAAGGTTATGTTAGATATTGCCAAATTCCCTCTCAAAGAGCTGTACCAGTTTGCCTTCTCAGTAGCAACGAGAATGCCTGTTTCCCTAAGACTCATCAACAGAATTGGCAGTTACACTTCTGGGTATCTGGTCCTTTGACACTTAGTCTTTTAAAATTTCAATTACTCTTTATTTTTATAGAGTTGCTAATCACAAATTATGCCTGAGATTTGATATTCTTGTGAAAGTATTTCAGATCAAATTAAATGTCTTTTCAGTGGCTATGATTCACCATGATTAAATACAACATATTTGACCAAGTTGTTAATTGACTGTTCTTAATTCTGGCAGAAGTTCTGGAGATCAGCAACAATTTTGGAATAGGTTCAGCAGCCCGGGTGATTCTCAACACAGTCAAGCCAGATGGGGATCGAGATTCTATTATTGAATGAAACTCTTGTAAGGGCTTGGGAGTGCAGATAGGGGGAGTTCTCAAGAAATTTTATAAGGAAGTGTTATGTATTGTGAAGCATGGGTTATTGTTTGTAAGTAAAATAAAAAGAGAGAGAGAGAGAGAGGAAAAGAGAGAGAGAGAGAGAGATTAAGCAAAATAAACATTAAACAAGGAGAAGGTGCTCCAACCATTTAAGTGATACTTTTAAAATGAAGATTAACAGCCTTTGGCAGATTAGAAGAAAAAAATAAAAGAAAAAGGTCAAGCAGAAAACAATTACCACAGATTTGATCAGTATTTACTATCTATCAACTGTAAGACTGTTCTAGGCAGGTGGGGTCTATGGGAAATACAAAGATAAACGAGAGAGAATCCCCTAAAACCAATAATATTATTTTATGTTTAATTTATCATTTAGTAAGATCCTACTATGTGACAGACACCACTTCAGGCACTTGACTTCTCTTATTTCTTATCCAAAACATTACTGGGTTGATATTATTACTCCCATTTACAAGAAAGAGATTGAAGCCAAGAAAGGTTAAGAAACTTGTCTAGAGTCACAAAGCTGGAAAGTTATGCAACTTGAAACCAGATCTGCTTAGAGAATGTTAAATATCAACTGTGAATAGTATTTCATAGTAAATTATATTAGGATTAATCAAACCAGTTTAGCCTAAGAGAACAGCAGCAATAGCTAACCTTATTATATATTTTCTATATGCTGGGAACAGCACTGAACAATTTTTTTTAATTTTTTTTTTAATTATACTTTAAGTTCTAGGGTCCATGTGCACAAAGTACAGGTTTGTTACATATGTATACATGTGCCATGTTGGTGTGCTGTACTCATCAACTCGTCAGCACCCATCATGTGCTGCACCCATCAACTCGTCATTTACATCAGGTATAACTCCCAATGCCACCCCTCTCCCCTCCCCCCTCCCTACAATAGGCCCCGGTGTGTGATGTTCCCCTTCCCGTGTCCAAGTGATCTCATTGTTCAATTCCCACCTATGAGTGGGAACATGCAGTGTTTGGTTTTCTGTTCTTGTGATAGTTTGCTGAGAATGATGGTTTCCAGCTGCATCCATGTCCCTACAAAGGACACAAACTCATCCTTTTTGATGGCTGCATAGTATTCCATGGTGTATATGTGCCACATTTTCTTAATCCAGTCTGTCACTGATGGATATTTAGGTTGATTCCAAGTCTTTGTTATTGTGAATAGTGCCACAATAAACATACGTGTGCATGTGTCTTTATAGCAGCATGATTTATAATCCTTTGGGTATATCCCCAGTAATGAAATGGCTGGGTCATATGGTATTTCTAGTTCTAGATCCTTGAGGCATCTCCATACTGTTTTCCACAATGGTTGAACTAGTTTACAATCCCACCAACAGTGTAAAAGTGTTCCTATTTCTCCACATCCTCTCCAGCACCTGTTGTTTCCTGACTTTTTAATGATTGCCATTCTAACTGGTGTGAGATGGTATCTCATTGTGGTTTTGATTTGCATTTCTCTGATGGCCAGCAGCACTGAACAATTAATATGGACCACTGTATTTAGTCTTCAGATTGAATTTTTTTTTTTTTTTTTTTTAAGATAGGGTCTTGCTCTGTCACCCAGACTGGAGTATAGTGGCACAATCACAGTTCATCACAACCTCTGCCTCCCAGGTTCAAGCGATTCTCCCACCTCAACCTCCAGAGTAGCTGGGACTACAGGCACATGCCACCACACCTGGCTAATTTTTTTTTTTTTTTTTTTGTAGAGATGGGGGGTCACTATGTCGCCCAAGCTAGTCTTGAACTCCTGGGCTCAAGTGATTTACCCGCCTCGGCCTCCCAAAGTGCTGGGATTACAGGTGTGAGCCATTGCATCCAGCCCAGACTGAATGTAGATGCCTGCATTCTCTACATTCTCTATAAGACTACCACCTATCTCACTGCCTATGTTAAAATCCTGGGTTTCATCCAGGACTCCTACCTCACCCACATAATTTGGTTTATAAATCCAGTGAATTCTGCCTCTTCAATAGATCTTTATCTTTTCTCTTAATCCTTATAGTCACTACCTTATTATGAAGCACCGTTATCTCTCAGATGGATTACTTTAAGTTTCTGAACCCCTCTCCCTGCCTTTCTAATTCACATTCACCAAGCCAACAGAGTGTTCTTTCTAAACTGCAGATCTAAACATATCTCTCCTCCTAACCCAGAGAAGCATACTCTAAACCTCTAGCTTGATAGTACACTACTTTGACCCACTCTGTACATTAGGCTTATTGAACTGTCTGCCTATCTCTGATCTTGTCTGTATGTCCCTTAATATTTTTTATTTGTACAAATTTAAGGGGTACAAGTGCGATTTTGTTATATGGATATATTGCATAGTGGCAAAGTCTGGGCTTTTGCCCCTCAATTTTTAAGAGTTCTTCATATGTTAGATAGATGTGTCCTTTCTCTGTGTTATACGTTGTAAATATTTTCTACCAGTTTACCTCTCATATTTTGATTTTGTTATGGTGCATTTGTTATGCACATTTAAAAAATGTAATCAAATTTAATAGACTTTTGTTGCCTCTGGATTTTGAGACATGGTTAGAGAGCCTTTCCCTACATCAAGGTTAAAAAGAAATTCATGCATGTTTTCTTCTAGTAATTGGCCTGGTTTTATTTTTTACATTTAGCTCTCTAATCCATTTGGAGTCTGTCTTTTTGTACTTGGTGTGAGATATGAATCTAACTTTGTCGTTTTCTTGTGAAACCATCTGGGCTTGTTGCTTTTTGTGTAAAGCATTCTCTTAATAACTTCCTGTATTACTTCTATAGAAACTGGTCTGTTTAAGCTTTCTAACACAAACGGGGCCAATTTTAGTAAGTTGAATTCCCTTATGAAATTATCTATTTCCTCTGGGTTTTCAAATTTGTTTGCATAGTCTTAGCTTAGTCTGTTTGGGTTATTATAGCAAAATGCCATAGATTAGGTGGCTTATAAACAACAGAAATTTATTTCTTGCAGTTCTAGAGGCTGAGGAGTTCAAAATCAAGGTGCTGACCAATCTGAGCTTTGGTGAAGTCCCGCTTTCTCAAAAACAGCTGTCTTCTCACTGTAACCTCACATGGTGGAAGGGGTGAGGGCTCTCCCTGGAGTCTTAAATAAAGGCATTAATCCCATTTATCAGCGTTCCACCCCTATGACCTAATCATTTCCCAAAAGTCTGACTTCCTAATACCATCATCCTGGGGGTTAAGATTTCAACATACAAATTTTGGGCAGCATAAACCTTCAATCCATTGTGATTATCATATGATTAAAGAATTTCTTTTGTTTCAATGACTATTTCTCCTTTGTCATTTCTTTATATATTTGTGATTTTTTCTCTATTTCTTTTCTTAGTAAAGTTATTTAGTAGTTTGTCTATATTGTTAACTTTTGAAAAAATAATTTTACTTTTAGGTCTACTGTTATTTTGTTCTCTTCATTAATTTCCAATTTTATCTACATTATTGCTTTCTTTGTGTTTTCATTCAGTTTACTTTTTAATTCTTTTTCTAATTTTATGAACTGGGAATTAAATTGAGTTAGTATTGCTCTTTCAGTTTTCAGGATAAAAGTGTTTAAACCAAAAAATTTCCCCTGATCACTGCTTTAAATATATCCCATAGATTCTGATATGTAGTACTTTTATTGTCATTATTTTTTAAAAATTATGTCATTTCAGTTTGTAGTTTCCATTGTAGTTTGGAGTTTTTTAATAGGAGATTTCTAAATTTTGAGGTGGAAGGACCTTTATGTTTTTATTTTTGTTAGTAAATTCTAGTTGTGAGTGCATTTTAATCAAAGAGTGTTTACTATAATATTTATATTTTATGGACATAATTTTTGTGAACTAATAAGTGGTTACTTTTATAAATGTGCCATGACCACTTGAGAATAATGTATATATTTCCTACTATCATGATGTAGATTTCAATATATTTTCAAGATATCTATCCTATTGATTGTTGTTTCCTAATTCATATGCATGTTTTATTTCTATACATATTTTTTGTTCACTTGATTTGTCTTGTAATGAAAATGGTATATTAAAGTGTCCTATTTTTATGAATGTACGTGTCTCCTTGCATCTTCTGTAGTTTTTGCCTTAAAAAGGTAGTTGTTGTGTTATTTAATGTATAACTATGAATAAGTGATATCTGTTCATTATAGACTGTAACTTTTGCGTTAAAATTGTCCTTCTTTACCATATATAATGCTTTTGGAATTGAATTCTGCTCTGTGTGATATCAGGATCATTACACTTTCTTTCAAAAGGTTTGGTGAGCCTGGTAAATTTTTACCTATACTCTATTTTTAGTTTCTCTGAATTACTTTGTTGTAGCTCTGTATCTTGCATACAGCATACAGTTGTTTTTAAAGTAGCTTTATTGAGGTACAATTTATCTAACAAAATTCACCCTTTATAAGTGTACAAATCAATGATTTTCAGTAAGTTCATAAAGTTTTGCAAACATCAACCACAATGCAATTTTAGAACATTTCCACCACTCCAAAATGATTCCTCAAGGCAATCTGCAGTCACTCCCTGTTTGTGTTGCTATGAAGGAATACCCAAGCCTGGGTAATTTGTAAAGAAAAGAGGTTTACCTGGCTCACAGTTTTGCATGTTGTACAAAAATGATGGCACCAGCATCTGCTCAGCTTCTGGTAGGGCCTTAGGCTGCTTCCACTCATGGTGGAAGATGACAGGAAGCCAGTGTGTGCAGAGGTCACATGGTGAGGGTGGCAGAGAGGTGCCAGGTTCTTTTTAACAACCAGCCCTTGCAGGAACTAATAAACAAAGAACTCATTACCGTGAGGATGGTACCAAGACATTCATGATTGATGCGACCGCATGACCCAAACATCTCCCATGATCCCCACCTCTAACTGTGGGGACCAAGTTTCAGCATGGATTTGGAGGGTCAAATATCCAAACCATACACTCCCTATTCTCATCCCCAGATCTAGGCAAGCAATGATCTACTTTCTGTATCAAAGCATTCACCTTTTTTTTGGGAAACCTGATACATATAGAATCATGCAATATGTATTTATTTTGTATTTGGCTTCTTTCACTTAGGATAAAGTTTTTGAGGTTCATTCTTGTTGTAGCATGTATCGATTTCTGATTCATTTTACTGAATAGTGTTCTATTGTATGGATAGACTACATTTTGTTTATTCATTCATCAATTCATTTTCGTTTGGATTGTTTCTACTTTTTGGTTATTATGAACAATGCTCTTATAAACTTTTGCTATATTTTTTTGTGCACATACATTTTCAATTCAGTTGAGTGTATATCCCTGAGTGGAATCGCTAGGTGATAGGTTAACTCTTTGTTTAAAATTCTGATGAACTTTCCATGTTTAACGTTTTAAGAACATACCAAACTCTTTTCTAAAGTGTTTGCACCATTTTACACCTGGTGTGCAATGTATGTAGGTTCCATTTTCTTGGCATTCTTACTAATGCTTGTTATTAACTTTCTTTTTTATTATGGTCATCCTAAGAGTTGTGTAACAGTATCTCGTTGTGTTTCTAATTTGCATTTCCTTGAAGACCAATGAGGTTGAACATGTTTTCATGTTCTTATTTGCCATTGCTGTATTTTTGGTGAAGTGTCTATTCAAATTGTTTGTCTAAAATTGGGCTATCATTTTTATTCTTACTAACAGGTAAGAGTTCTTTAAATATTATAGATACAAGTCTTTTGCCAAGTACATGATTTGCAATCATGTCTCCAGTTCCATGGGTAGTCTTTTTACTTTGTTATTATGTATTAATCATGCTTTTTTATTTTGTGTATTTTTGAAGCTTTGGCATCTTGGGCTCTTGCTGACTGTGGCAGGACTGCTCCTCTCAGGGCTAGCCAATTCCTGGAGATAGTAAACCTGTGAATGTGCTTTCCAGATACAAACCAATCACTCCAGAGCTCCTGCCCTCAAACTTCTTTATCAGGCTTTTATACTCCAAGCCACTATTCCCCTGCCCTTGTCAACCCAGGGCCAAGTACCAGAAAAGGGACAGCCCCTATGCCCCAGATCTTGTTGAAATTGTTGAATTATTCAAACCCGTTCCTTATAAGTGCACATGTTTTTCCCTTACTCCCTATGGCTCCTGACCAACTCTGTGCTTCCCCGTGTGGACCCACCATGTGGCATTCTGTGCCTCCTATTTCTAGAGATCTGTGAGTATAAACTTATTCCTTCAAGATTGTCGTCTCTATTTTGGCATGTCTTACCATGCCAGATTAAAACAGATCCCAGGTACTGTTAAAACATGATGGTGTCTTTAAAACACAAAGGTTTTAAATTTTGATAAAATCTAAATTTATTTACTTTTTTGTTTGTCACTTGTGTTTTTGGTATCATATCTAAGAAGGATTTGGCTTACCCCAAATCATAAATATTTACACTTCTGTTTTCTTCCAAGAGTTTTACAATTTTATCTATTACATTTTGTTCTATGATCCATTTTGAGTTGATTTTTGTGTATAATGTGAGGTAAGGGTCTGATTTCATTGTTTTGAATGTGGATATCCAACTGTTTCAGCCAAGTTTGTTGAAAAGATTTTTGTACTCTACTGAATTTTCTTGATACCTTTGTCAAACATCATTGTGTTCTGTGCCCTATCTGTTCCTTTGATTTATATTTCAATCATTATGCCAATAACACAGTGTCTCGAATACTGAACACTATAGCTTTTTTTCCTACTTTGCTGACTGTTTCTAACAGTAATTGATGTTAGATTTTACCAAATGCTCTTTCTGTGTCTATGAGATGATCATATGAATTTTGTTTGTTTGTTAATATGGTGAATTGTATTGATATATTTTTGAATGTTAAACTCACCTTGAATTCCTGAGATAAGCCCCACTTGGTAATGATTTATTATTCTTATATTGTTGGAGTAGATTTGCTAAAACTTTTTCCAGAGTGTTTGCATCTATAGCTTTACTAAATTTCTGTTTACTTGTTTTATCAATTCTTGAGGGAAAGATATTTAAATTTTTTACTATAGTTGTGGATTACTTATTTTCTTGTGAAGCTCTATCTGTTTTGCGTTGTTTCAAAGCTTTGTTGTTAGGTGCATACATGTCTAGGATCTTTATGCTGTTTTGATAAATCTGCCCTTTATTACTATGAAATGAATTTCCTTATTCTTGGTGATGTTCTTTGCTCTGCAATCTATTTTGACTGATATTAATATAGTCACTTTAGCTTTCTTTTTGTTAGCATTATGGTATATTTATTCTACCCTTTTACTTTAAGCCTATTTGTGTCTTATATTTAAGGTGTGTGTAAACAGCATACAGTTAGGTCTTGATTTTTTTAATGCACTTTGGCAATCTCTGCCTCTTAATTGAGGTATTTAGAATATTTACTTTTAACGTGATTATTGATATATTTAGGTTTAAATATGTAATCTTGCTTGTTATTTATTCTATACTTATCCCATTTGCTCTTTGTTTCCATGTTCCACTTTTTCTATTCAGTTTGAATGAATCCAATACATTTAAAATTTTCATTTTATATTTGTTGGTATATTAGCTATAACTGTTGTTTTTTCAGGGTTTATAGTACTCATATTTAACTTATCAGATTCTACCTTCAAGTGCCATTATTCCTCTTCAAGTATAGTATAAAAAGCTGAAGATAGTAACTTCCATTTCTGCCCTGCCCTGTCCTTTGGGCTATTGTTGTCATACATTTTACTTGTTTAGATGTTTTAACACTGATATGGTTTGGCTGTGTCCCCACCCAAATCTCATCTTGAGTTGTAGCTCCCATAATTCCCACGTGTCATGGAAGGGACTCGATGGGAGGTAATTGAATCATGGAGGTGGGTCTTTCCCATGCTGTTCTCATGATAGTGAATAAGTCTCACGAGATCTGATGGTTTTATAAAGGGGAGTTTCCCCTACACAAGCCCTCTTGCCTGACACCATGTAAGACATGCCTTTGCTCTTCCTTCACCTTCTGTCATGATTGTGAGGCCTCCCCAGCCATGTGGAACTGTGAGCCCATTAAACTTGTTTTCTTTATAAATTATCCAGTCTCAAGTATGTCTTTATTAGCAGTGTGAGAACAGACTAATACAAATACCTTCACTGTATTGCTATTATTTTTGTTTTAAAAGTTGATTTAAAACATCTCTTAAAGGTATTTGCATAAGAAAAGAATCTCAGGTATTTAGCCATGTAGTTACTATTTTTGATGATCTTCATGTCTTTGTGTAAATCCATATTCCATCTGGCATTTTCTTTCTACAAGAAAGAGTTGCATTTGTTGTAATGTGCATCTGCTAGTGATGAATTCTTTCAATATTTATATGTCTGAAAAATGCTTTCTTTTGCCATCATGTTTGAAAAGTTTTTTCCCTGGACATGCAATTCTAGGTTGACAGTTTTTTCTTTCTGCAATTTAAAGATGTCACTCCACTATCTTCTCACTTGCATTATACCTTATAAGAAATATTTTATCACCCTTATCTTTGTTCCTCTGAATATGATGTGTCTATTTTTCCAGCTGCTTTTAAAACTTTCTCTATGTCACTGGTCTTGAGCCATTTAATTTTGATGTGTTATAATTAAATGCAGCCATAGTTTTCCTCATGCTTCTTGTGCTTGGACTTCACTGAGCTTCTTGAATCTATATTTATAATATTTATCAAATTTGGAAAAATTTTGGCCATTGTTTCATTTTTCTTTTGGAAATGGAGTCTCACTTTGTCAACCAGGCTGGAGTGTCGTGGTATGATTTTGGCTCACTGCAACCTCTGCCTCCCGGGTTCAAGCAATTCTCCTGCCTTAGCCTCCTGAGTAACTGAGATTACAGGTGTGCGCCATCATGCCCGGCTAATTTTTGTATTTTTAGTAGAGACGGGGTTTCCGTATGTTGGCCAAGCTGGTCTCGAACTCCTGACCTCAAGTGATCCTCCAGCCTCGGCCTCCCAAAGTTTTGGGATTACAGACGAGAGTCACCATATCTGGCCATCATTTCTTAAAATACTTTTTCGTTACTCCCTTCTCTTGTTTCCTGTGGGTACTCAAATTACACCTATATTAGGCTACTTGAAGTTATCCCACAGCTCTTTGTTGTTCTATTTATTAACTTTAATTATCTTTGTGCATAATTGTGGGTAGTTTCTTTACTACACCCTCAACTTCATTTATCTTTTATTCTGCAATGTCAAATCTATTGTTAACCACATTCAGCTAATCATATTTTACATACTGTAGTTTCCATTATTAGAAGTTTGATTTGGCCCTTAAATTTATAAATGTATAAATTTAAGGTATTGAATATATGGAATACAGTCATAATAACTGTTTTATTGCTCTCGTCTGCTAATTTTAACATCTTTGTCAGTTCTGAGTTTGCTTTATTTATTTAGCTCACATCATGGCATATATATGTGTAAATATATATATATATTTACTTCTCTGCACACCTTGTGATCTTTGGTTTATGACAAGCCTTGCAAATTTAACCTTTTGGATGCTGGATATTTTTGCATTCCTATAAATCTTGAGCTTTGTTCTGGAATGCAATTGAGTTACTTGGAAACAATTTGCTACTTTTGGGTCTTATTTTGGAATTTGTTAAGTGGGACTTAAACTATGCTCAATCTAGACCTAATTATCCCTATTGAGACAAGACTTTTTTTGTGTGTACTCTACCTAATACCCCATGAATCTTCAGCATTTACAATAATGCTAGTGGTAACCAGTACACTTCCTCGTCCTGTTTGAGTGCAAGGCTCTGTTGCTTCTTATCTTTTCTGATGGTTCTTTCTCCTTGTTTATATTGACTGATTTTTCTCCTGGTAATGGTTTATTTTAATGAGGTGACACACATTATGGAAATTATGATGTTAAATGTCTGGATTTTATTGTCTTTATTTACAGACTGTTGTGTTTTTATTCAGCAAAATTTCCAAGATCTACTTGGGTTCTCCCTCCCTTTGTTGCAGTCTGGCAATTGCCTTGAAGCAAAAAGCCTGGGTAAATATAGGGCTCGCCTCATTAGTTCCCCTACTGTCTCGGATCACTGTCCTGCTTTGCTTCTTGTACAATGTCTGAAAGCAGTTGTTTCATTTATTTTGTCTAGTTTTACAGTTGTTTGTTGTGAGATAGCTACTCTTACATCAGTTATTTCCTATGGGTAAAACAGAAATACCCATAGCTAAAAAATTTGGACTGTATGATGGACATTATTAGTGGTATGTTTTTGTTTGTTTGTTTGTTTGTTTGTTTTGAGATGGAGTCTTGTACTGTCGCCTGGGCTGGTGTGCAGTGGCACGAACTCAGCTCGCTGCAACCTCCACCTCCTGAGTTCAAGCAATTCTCCTGCCTCAGCCTCCCGAGTAGCTGGGACTAGAAGCACATGCCACCATGCCTGGCTAATTTTTGTATTTTTAGTAGAGAAGGGATTTCACTATATTGGCCAGGCTGGAGTGGTATGTTTTTGAATGTCTGCATTTTGTTATATTCTTTAATTGTATTAAATTTTATTTTAGCAGACAATTTACTGTGCATCAGCTTGATCCTTTTGAGGCTTATATTTTTGTTGGAGTGGGTCTAGAATAACTTTTACCCTTGAGATAGTTGTTCCCTGCTCCTAAAGTGTGGTCTCTCTGGGATCTCTACTGGAATGTCCTGGATGTTCAATGATGTCTATACATTCTGATTGGTTGACACCTAAGTTTCTTACAGTCTTATGTGAGTTTTAGTAGTTGTCCAGTTGTTTCTTTCTCAGTACTATTTATTTCCTCAGTAGCTATTCTTTGCCTAACCTCCTGGAGGCTTGCTCTGTATATAAATGCTAACTATGGTAGGCAAAATTCTATGATGGGTCCCAAGGTTCCCCTACCCTTGTGTTCATGCCCTCTATGATCTTTTCCCCTTGAGTGTGGGTGGAACCTCTGGCTAGCTCCTAGTGAATAGAATATAACAAAGGTGAGAGATTTTTCAGGTGTAGTTAAGGTTGTAAATCAGTTGACTTTGGGTTAATCAAAAAAGGAAATTACAGTGGATGAGCCTCATTTAACTAGCTAAAAGCCTTTAAAAGAGGTACTGGGTCCTCTGTGAGGTAAGAAATCCCTCTTGCTGATTTGATGAAGTAAGCAGCCATGACGAGAAAGCCCACATGGGAAAAAACTGGGAACTGCAGGTGGCCCCTAAGACATGAAGATGACTGTCAGCTGGCAGTCAGCAAAAAAGCCGGTGCATTCAGTCATATAGTCACAAACGAAGACATAAATGAATTTTATGTTTACTTTCATATGTTCCATTTCCAGTAATCTTCACTTTTTCACAAATCAACTTTCTTTTTGTCTGAAAATAGAGGAGAAGGCTTGTGTCTTTCATGCAATGTTGAGTCTGCTTGCATTGTATGCTTTTTCCTTGATTATAGGTCACATGTCTTTCTACTTCTTCTTATGTCTACTGTATAAGAGAACCATATAATTGTCCTATTTCCTCTCAGTCTGATAGAGTGAATTGTTGATCACCTTAGTGCTTGGGACTCAGCTGAAGTTTTAATAAAACTTAACCAAACTCTGGTGCATCCCTCTTACTTGGGGATGGTCCTCCTATGCTTTTTTGG
This sequence comes from Mandrillus leucophaeus, assembly GCF_000951045.1. Lineage (NCBI taxonomy): Eukaryota > Metazoa > Chordata > Mammalia > Primates > Cercopithecidae > Mandrillus > Mandrillus leucophaeus. The sequence goes on along the minus strand of NW_012100521.1, from coordinate 879,655 downwards.
GGGTTGGGGGGCACAGAAAATCTTTATTGCCAAAGGAACAGGAAGCAAGTGCACTCCTCCCACCTCACCAACAGCTTGAAGAGTCTAAAAAATTAGACCGGGTGCAGTGGCTCACGCCTGTAATCCCAGCACTTTGGGAGGCCGAGGCGGGCGGATGACAAGGTCAGGAGATCGAGACCATACTATCTAACACGGTGAAACCCCGTCTCTACTAAAAAATACAAAAAATTAGCCGGGCATGGTGGCAGGCGCCTGTAGTCGCAGCTACTCGGGAGGCTGAGGCAGGAGAATGGCGTGAACCCGGGAGGCGGAGCTTTCAGTGAGCCAGGATCGCGCCACTACACTCCAGCCTGGGTGACAGAGCGAGATTCCATCTCAAACAAACAAGCAAACAAACAAAAAACGTGGACATCGCATAATAAAGTGTTAGGAACTCAGGGAGAAATGATCCCTTGGACTATATTGGCCCTAATACTGAGGTAACCAATTGACTTTGTTCAGTGAAAATACCTCTAACGAAATGAAAAAAAATCAACTAGTTATAACATCCAATTCATATATACAATTCAAATAAAAAATATATTATTTGCTTTAATGTATTACAAGTTTAATACATTAGTGTTTACAAAATAAAAACTATATTCTACTGAAATTTCTCTTGTGCTTCCACCTCATCACTAAGCTTGAACAACCGGAAGCATATGATACTTAAGGAAAGGTATTATGAATTTAAAGATGCAATTTGTGGGTCCACAAGGAATGGATAAATATTGGAAGTTGGAAGATTACTGCATGTTTTAAAATTGTGGCTTATTAAAATTTACAAACTTGACCCTAAGACACACACACACACACAAATAAATGTTTCAAAATAGATTCTAATACAGGAAATGTTTCATGAAACCACTGAGATACTAACCGGTGCTATGGCTAACATTAAAAACTGAACAGTCTATTGAAATCATACTCATAGTATTTCTACATGCAGTGAACAATACAACCACAATAATCAACCTCAAGCTAGCAACAAAGTTGCAAGGTCCATAAGAAGCTTCTTCAGTGAGCAAAACACTATGGTACAATTAAAACATTTAGGAAGGGAAAAAAGCCATTTAACAGTATAAAAGTTGTTTACTGGTGTTTCCTACTGTAAAGTTCTTCCACAAATTAAAATGAAGAAGCAGTTTATATATGTGACAGTGATCTGAGATTACAGTGCAGACATTTCATCTAACATTTGACTGACAAATTTTAGTGTAACAGATTATGACTTACACAGATTATATTTTGTACACAGTTATGATCTAGAGCAGAACTAAAAAAACATACACACTCTAAGTCAATATACACTCTTCTCAACAATATGTGGGTTTAGATGAATCTGTAGGAAGTAGGTGAAGCTGTCAGGTTTGTTTTGTTTTGGTTTTTTTTTTTTTTGAGATGGAGTTTCCCTCTTGTTGCCCAGGCTGGAGTGCAATGGCGCAATCTCGGCTCACCGCAACCTCTGCCTCCCGGGTTCAAGCAATTCTCCTGCCTCAGCCTCCCAAGTAGCTGGGACCACAGGCGTGTGCCACCACGCCTGGCTAACTTTGTGTTTTTAATAGAGACGGGGTCTCCCCATGTTGGTCAGGCTGGTCTTGAACTCACGACCTCAGGCAATCCACCTGCCTCAGCCTCCCAAAGTGCTGGAATTACAGGAGTGAGCCACCGCACCTGGCCATCTTCTCTTAAACCAACAGAAAAAACGTATGTTGGCAGATGTATTTGATTTTTTACCATTATGAATTCCAGTGTGAAATTCTCATAAGTATGCGAGTACATTATAAACCTCTAAGCACACTCTCTCATGTATGCACAAAGTCCATTAATTAAATTGGGGGAATTAAAAACGTACTGTCAAGTTAAAATGAATTTTAAGAAAAAACTGCATTCACAAATCTCAAAGGTGTAGAAAAATGAAATCATAAAATAAATAATGAATATAGGTGTCAACTAAACTTCCATAGAAATATGCCTACAAATGTGGATGCAGTGATTGTCCACACTTGTGATGGCTGGGTGGGGAGACATTCCCTAGTGAAAGCATCTAGTCTCTCTGTCTTCTCTACATAGAGAAGACTTACTGGATATAAACAGTACTTAATCTGTTATAGCCTTTATTAACAGTCACCATCTTTATAACATGTAGGGTTAACTTACTATGTCTTAATCTATTTAACACATTCTGAAATATCAATGCTTAAGTCAAAGCTTTTATACATGGGTACACTTAGTTCAATTTATCTATGTAGTAGCTTTCTTTGATACATTTTAAATAGCTGTTAATACAATCTAGGTCAACTAGTTTAAGAGAGATATTTTCTACTCTATTGCTCATCTTTTTAACTTTCCTCCACTCAAGTATTTATTGTGTAAACGTGCATTGATAACCAGATATTATATGAGTGAATGCTACACATTTCTTGTTAAACAAAAATCAGTTTTGTCAAATATTAAATCCACAATATTTTCCTTGGCTTAAATTAAGTATTTGCTTTCTATTTTTCCATAATCATTGCAATCTTGCCAACAAGTACATCACTTAAGCTTTCTTTTTCACAACTGCGGGCAAAGATTCTAAACTCTGACATATATTTACATTAAACACACAAAGTAGACAACAAAATTTCAAGTAAAATAAACTGTATCCACATCTATTGAACCAAACAAGACTGAACATCTAGATTTCACTTCTATAAATTACACAAATACATTGCACATTCTTAAATAATGAATGCTTACAATATTGATTTGTAAGCCTTTCCATATAGAATGACTCAACACAGGAATGTGAATGAATCAATGTTATTGTTATAGATTGCAACACTCTTTTGATTTTCTCTTTTGTGGCTGTTGTTTTATCTTCCTGGTTTCTGCAGGCTACTGTACCAGTCCTTTTGCTTTGACTATGAAATCTGTTTGAGCTGAATGAGGCAACACTGGTTATTAAGGCTTATTTCTGTGATGGAGTATTATCCTTAAATCTGATTCCATTTCCAGAGAACAGTATCTTGAATCTTCAGGGTCTGTTTTGATGACTTTCTTTTCTAAGGTAAAAGCTGAGTGTGGGTAGTCTTTTAAAATCCCAAGGTTCTCTGATGAGTGGGACTTTGCCTCACTGGGATAAAGTCTGCTCAGCTCCCCATCCACCACAATATGATGGGGTTGTCTGTTCTGTAAATTAGGCATTTGGAGATTCAAAGGTCTTTCTCCTTGTCCATCTGAGTTATCGGAAGTCAAGTCATTAGGACTGTACTCTTCTGAGCTCTGCCTGTAAAGCCCTGCAGACAGCCTCCTCTTGGCATGCTGCAATCTCTCACAGCCAGCTTGGTTGCAAAGGAACTCCATCTGCTTTGCCATCACCTTTTCAGGCTGCTGTGAACTAAGAGCTGTGAGTTCTTCACTCTTAGCTCTAGCCTGCTGGAAGAGCGTTTGCACAGAATCCTGGAAATCTGGAAACTCATCCTCCACTTTAATCCTCTACAAGGATAATTCATCTCTTTCTCCACATTTTGACTTGGTGGTTCTGTAAGTATATTTATAGGTGACTTCTTGAGAAATCTGCCTAGCCAAGGTAAAAAGCTCATCTCTTCTTGTCAGCAGAGTATTATCCTTCACACAGAGTTGAGCAGCCGCTTCATTAACAGTGAGCTCATGAAGCATGAGATGTTTTCCATCCTTCCTCTTTGAGTCAAATCTGCCATATACTCACTGTATTTCCAAATTTCCTCCTCTTTGTGTGGATCATTATCGTTCATCTCAAAGATGTGACCAATCATTTTGGCCAACCTCTGTTGTTTTTTAGCGGCTCTTCCACTTTGTTCAAGTCACTCTTCAGCAGTGTGGGGACCATCCGCTCCACACACTTGGCCACTGAGAGCACAGCAGCAGCATCCAGTGCCTCGCTGCTCTCCTTTGGGGACATGTGGGAGCCCAGGTCTGCTGGGGAGAGGCTGTGCTCGCTCTTGGTGGCATGGTGGCCTTGCTAGAGTCTGGATTTACCAGCATCCTGCAGTGCTAGGCTCCCGACCACATCTGACTTCCCCTGTCCCAAGCTCTGCACACAGGTGGTGGTAAAATTGGGGAAACTGGGTGGTAAAAACATTGGGTGGTAAAATTGGGGATTTTAAATTGAGGTTCCCAGGCATTACTAAACTCCTTTCATAACTACTGCAGGATATTCCCAGCCATGTCAGTGATCCCTCTGGCAGTTTATAGATGGGTATGCTACTGACAGGAAGGGAAGTCAGCAAGTGATTGAAAAGTCCAGGGTTTATGACCCAGTCTCTCAAAGCCTTCTGTAGCCTTCTAACATGGAGGGGCTTGCTAACCATGCCCACGAGTGCCATGATTTCCAAAAACTCCACTTTTCCTGCTTCACAGAGTTGCTGGACATCATCACCACCTTGTTGGATAAAGGCATCAAAATAAGAAAGCAGATTGGCTTTTTGTAATATTCTATACAGCTGCAACTTCCCCAGGGTCCTGGGTAAGGCCACGGCCATTACTGTGGATGGGTTTAACTCAGCTAGCAACTGCCGCGGTCTTAGGCTCTCTCCTTGAGGACTGCTGGGCCCCAACTCCGAAGCAAGGGCCCCCGGCTCTCCCTCCACCAGCGGCTGCGGAGGCGGAGGCCGGGACGCCCCCGATCACATCGAGGAGGGAAGGGAAGGTGGTGGGCGCTCTCTCCCTGCTGCCCCCCAGCTCGGTCCCACAGCTTCTTCTCGCCCGCCCGACTGCGCTCGCTTGGCTTGGCCGCCGTGGCGGCAGCGCCTCTCCCCACTTCTTTTTTTATTTTTATTTTTATTTTTATTTTTTTTATTCTTTTTTTAAATTTATTTATTATTATTATACTTTAAGTTGTAGGGTACATGTGCATAACGTGCAGGTTTGTTACATATGTATACTTGTGCCATGTTGGTGTGCTGCACCCATCAACTCGTCATTTACATCAGGTATAACTCCCAATGCAATCCCTCCCCCCTCCCCCCTCCCCATGATAGGCCCCGGTGTGTGATGTTCCCCTTCCTGAGTCCAAGTGATCTCATTGTTCAGTTCCCACCTATGAGTGAGAACATGCGGTGTTTGGTTTTCTGTTCTTGTGATAGTTTGCTAAGAATGATGGTTTCCAGCTGCATCCATGTCCCTACAAAGGACACAAACTCATCCTTTTTGATGGCTGCATAGTATTCCATGGTGTATATGTGCCACATTTTCTTAATCCAATCTGTCACTGATGGACATTTGGGTTGATTCCAAGTCTTTGCTATTGTGAATAGTGCTGCAATAAACATACGTGTGCATGTGTCTTTATAGCAGCATAATTTATAATCCTTTGGGTATATACCCAGTAATGGGATGGCTGGGTCATATGGTACATCTAGTTCTAGATCCTTGAGGAATCGCCATACTGTTTTCCATAATGGTTGAACTAGTTTACAATCCCACCAACAGTGTAAAAGTGTTCCTATTTCTCCACATCCTCTCCAGCACCTGTTGTTTCCTGACTTTTTAATGATCGCCATTCTAACTGGTGTGAGATGGTATCTCATTGTGGTTTTGATTTGCATTTCTCTGACGACCAGTGATGATGAACATTTTTTCATGTGTCTGTTGGCTGTAACTGGATCCTTTCCTTACTCCTTATACGAAAATTAATTCAAGATGGATTAGAGACTTAAATGTTAGACCTAATACCATAAAAATCCTAGAGGAAAACCTAGGTAGTACCATTCAGGACATAGGCATGGGCAAAGACTTCATGTCTAAAACACCAAAAGCAACAGCAGCAAAAGCCAAAATTGACAAATGGGATCTCATTAAACTAAAGAGCTTCTGCACAGCAAAAGAAACTACCATCAGAGTGAACAGGCAACCTACAGAATGGGAGAACATTTTTGCAATCTACTCATCTGACAAAGGGCTAATATCCAGAACCTACAAAGAACTCAAACAAATTTACAAGAAAAAAACAAACAACCCCATCAAAAAGTGGGCAAAGGATATGAACAGACATGCCTCTCCCCACTTCTGTGCTTTTAATTGAGAGCCATGTAGGTCTCTGTTTCGTCAGCCCTAAATGACCTAGGAATGGTAATGTCAAAAGGGTGAAGTAGTCATGTAAACCCTCCCACAGATGACAATAATAGAAACTGGATGATACACCCAAAGACAATTATTTAAAGACACTGAAATGTCTCTAAGAGCATCCAGAATACAGATAATAATTTACTCTAAAACTTCCAGCTGTAAGATTGTGATTTTGTTGCTTTATAGTAAAAGGATGACCTGCAAACCCCACAGCTATGACTACTGAAAATAATGTTAGAAAATGATAGCCTTACCCAGCTCAAGGTGCCAGAGTTCAGAATTCAGGGATGTAAAATCAACTTGTAATTTTAATTCTAGAAATATGATTACAATTTTTAAGCGGCAATTCTATTATTAAGGTAACTGAAGCAGGAATATGACCCAAATTCCGAATATAAATTATATCCAAATCTCTGAATAACATCAGAAAAGCAGTCTGACGCCAAAGAGAAATCTATTCTTGAAAGATAGGAGATAAAAACTTAAGCTACAACAGTTTTCCAGAGATGGACACCAAAGCTCTAGAGGGCACTTGTAATTCTTTCATGGATTACAGATTTTGTAATCCATAAAAGATTTTGTGTGGTGGTGGAGGTGATGAGAAAGACCCGAGTGTCGGAAAGGCTTGAGAATGAGGATACACGTTAAAGAGTGGAAGATTCTCTCCATTTCTGCCCTCTTACCCTTCAGGTAGGCCCAGGTTCGAGTAGTGATATCTCAACATCAAAGACAAATAAGTCCTTGGGTTAGAAAAATGAATAGCAGCCATTGTCCTATTACTGAGTGATCTTTTATGGCCATAGTGTTATTCAAACAAATTTAAATGGGATAACTCATTTTTAAAAAATTTTTCCCCCCACCTTTGAATTCTGATAGCATTTCTTTCACCAGACCTCTTACTTGGCACTCAGCATATGTAGACTTATACAATTTTAGGGTTGGAAAGAACTTTAAAGTTCATTTAATTGAAGTTAACACTTGGTGTAGGAATTTCTTCTATGATGTCTCTACACAGATACTTAGGTAACCTCTGACTGAACTCTCCTGGTGATGGGGCACTCTCTACTGCTCAAGACTGCTTCACAGCTGGATAGCTACATATTTTGTTGGAGTAGACAGAGGACAAGTCTGAGCAAGAGACTAAAAAGAAACCACAAGAGAAGCAGAAGGAAAATGAGGCAAGAGTTGAGTCCTGGAAGCAAAGGCCAAAGAGAGACTTTCAAGATTGAAGGTTAACCTGACTAAACGTTGCTGTCAGGACCAATAAGATGATAATTGACATGTGTCCATTGAATTTGGCCTTAAGAACAGTTTCAGGGATAAATATGGAGGTTGTACCCAAAATTGCAATTGATTAAACCATGAACGGGAAGTGAGGGAAAGGAGGCAATGACCAGTAATGATTTTTCTCAATAAACTTTGTTGAGAAAGGAAAGAGGTATGACAGTAGTACCTAGAGTGAGATACAGGATTCAGAAAAGGTTTTTTTTTTTTTTTTTTTTTTTTTAAGTGGAGTATGTGGATTGGTTAGCAGGTTTGGATGCTAAGGAGAAAAAGCCAGACAAGAGAATGAGACCATAATTGATAGATGGTGGTCTTGAGAAGGTGCCTGGGAGCAAATGGGTCAAATCTTTAGTGGGAGGACCTGCATGGCCAGGTGAGTTTTTCTAGTAGCACTCCATGATGCTGCTGTAGGAGTGAGAAACGCAACAGTGAAGTCAGCCCAGGTGTGGCCATTTTGGGGATGAGATGAAGTAAAGTGTGGACAGTGAAGCAAGGGAATAAAGGATATTGGCCGAAGTCATTGAAAAGAGGGTCCTGGCTCCATCATTTCTTAGTCGTGTGACTTTGAGCAAGTCACTGTCCTTTTTTGGACCTCAGGCTGCTCATCTCTGAAATGAAGATAATAATGCCTACTGATTGTTGCAACTCACAGAGTGATGGCATATGCAAATGACATCATAAGCTGTAGAGCCCAGCACTAGGGTGCAGTGTTATTTGGATTTCCTTCTCTCTTCTGAAAGTGAGTGGGGCAATGCCATGAGTAAGAACACTGGACACTTCAGCTGGTAATGGTTCAAAGCAGACACTGTGTCTAGTCAGGGCCTCCCTTCTCATAAGTTGTGCTTCCCATGTTTTCAAAATATAGGTGTACATTGCGGGCTGAGGTTAGATAAACAAAGAACAGCTCATGGAAGGCCCTGAAAGGGAAGGCAGAACAGGTGATTGGCTTAGGATTTTCTAATTTGTGTAATTCTGACAGGCTCTAAGTTATAGGGGGTCTAGTATAGTGATACACGCAATAATTCCTACTTCGTAGAAATATTATGCTGGTTAATATTATGTGTTACCTTGACTTGGCCATGGAGTAGGGTGGGGGTGCCCAGACATTTGGTCTGGGCAAATATTATTTCTGGGTGTATCTATCAGAGTGTTTTTAATCTGTATTTTTTTAAAAACAGGTGGGAGTCTTGCTATGTTGTCCAGATTGGACCAGAACTCCTGACTCGAGCAATCCTCCTGCCTCAGCCTCCTGAGTAGCTGGGACTACAGGTGCATGTCACTACACCCAACAAATGGAGGCTGGGAAGGGTAGGGGGAAGGGAGAGATATACAGAGATTTGTTAAAGGATACAAAATTACCCTGATCTGATCACTATACATTATATGTATTGAGACATCACTGTACCCCAAGAATATGTACAATTAGTATTTGTCAATTTTTAAAAACCACATGACTTGACAGACTGAGTAAAGCAAATTGTGCTCCCTAATATGGGTGGACCTCATCCAATCAGTTGGAGGCCTGGATAGAACAAAAAGGCTGAGCAAGAGGGAGCTCTTTCTGCTTGATTGCCGAATTGGGACATTGGTCTTTTCTGACCTTCAGACTTGGACTGAAACATTGATTCTTCTTGGGTGTCAAGTCTGTTGGCCTTTGGACTGGTACTATACAACAGCTCTCCTGGATTTCCAGCTTGCTGACTGCAGATTTTGGGATTTCTCCACTAGGAATCATGTGAATCAATTCCTTAAAATCTCTCCCTCTCTCTATCTCTTCACATACATACACACACACACACACACACACACACACACACACACACACACAATCTCCTCCCTCTCTCTCTCTCTCCTATTGGTTCTGTTTCTCTAGAGAAGCCTGACAAATGTCATAGGATATTGTGAAGATAAAATGGGATACCACAGCCCCTCTCCCAGCATCTGGGGCAGATTAGGGGCTCAATGTGAATTCCCTGTAATTCCCTTTCCTTCTATTTCCCTTTACATCTTCACTGATTAGCCTGGTGGGTAGTACATAATAGAGATATCATAGTATTTGTTGATTGGAATTGGTTGTCACCTTGATCCCATGCAGTGCTTTAGGATCAGTTATCCTTTCAGGAAGCAGTCTCCTATTTTCGACAGATATTTGTAGGTACAAGTGACTTTTCATGGCCTTCTCATAAGTTCCTGTTTGATGTGACATCTCAACTGCAAGAACATTGGCATATCTGCTCCTTGGCACACTCATCTACCACCAGACCACTGCAGAATGGAGAAAGCCAGAAGTGGGTGGGAGTGAAATCAAAGCTGCAGAAGAACAACTTCATCTTCTGCCAAGCCTGCAGTCACCACAAGGGTAATTTATCTCATCTTGGCACTTTCCCATTTCATCTCAGAATGGCAGAAACCTGACTATTTTCAATTCTCTTATGATCCCCCACAGTACTTTATACAGCTCTGTTTTACAAATAAAGAAATGGAGTCTCAGAAAGTTTAAATAACTTGCCCAAAGTCATGGACCTAGTAAGCAGCATAGCTCAGAGGCAAGAGAGCAGCCACCACTTACTGAACACTCACACCGTAACATAGCTGTGATTATTGTCTCCCTCACCTTTCAGATGTGAAAAATTGGGCTTAGAGAGTTGCCCAGTATACCCTGTTAGTCAGTAACAAACTGGGATTCACAGTAAGTTGCTTACACTAAATACTTGCTGAATAAATGATTATCTCTCTGGGACAGGGTTTCTTGACCTTGGCACTATTGATGTTTTGAGTCAGGTACATTTTTTACGTGGTGGCAACTGCCCCATGAATTGAAGGATGTTTAATAGTGTCCCTGGCCTCTACCTACTTCGAGGCCAGTAGCACATCTCCCAAGTTGTAACAACCAAGTATGTCTCCAGACATTGACAGATGTCCCCTTGGGTACAAAATCATCCCCCACCTCCATTTGAGAAACCTTGCTCTGGACCTATGGTCAGCAGACTTTACAACGAACTCTTGTTGGTTTCCAAACTTTGATGCCCTTGGAATAAAAGAGATTTTCTTTCCCTCCTGGAAGTTCTCTGAAAGGTGTTCTCAAACTCATGTATGACTGAGTTTCCTAATTTGTAATTGATTTTTCCAGCTTTGTTTTATGAAACGTCACTCTTTCAGTGGTCATGGAATTACAAAGAATGTAAAAAAAATGTTTTACATTTACCTAAATTTTCTATGAACGTGGAGCAGGCATCTGTTGAGATGGAGAGCAAAAGTCTAACTAGTTAGCAACAAAACAAAACACATAATTAAGCAAAAAAGTGAAGTGTCAAATAAATTAAAGATAGAATTACAGATATTTTCATCTTGACTTCCATTTCTCTTCGTTCTTAATTCAAACCCAAGATAAGCAGTGTTTTTTAGATTTATTATTCAAATTCCATTTACCATAGGCCTCTGAGCCTGTCATGATTCTGATCTGGCTATTGTGTTCATGTAATCATGAATCTGAGATAGTGAATGTAGCTATTGCAATGACTGAAAATATCTTGGGATGGGATTGGTGGGAAGGAACATTATCTTGACCTTTGAAAACTTTAATCTCCTACCCCCCAGACAGTGTAGTAAGCCCTCCCTGGCCTAAGTCCTCTCTTAACCCATTTGGGGCAAGACTGTAATAGAAGGGAGTCTTCTAGGGTGGCAAATGCCTTCCCTTTCCTTTGGAGTCATAGAGAAGTTCTTTCCTCCTCATAGCCTCAGTTTTCCTCCTGAGCAATATGAGAGGTGTGCAACAACTAACTAAAAGTTACCACGTCTCTTTGGTTAATAAACCCAGGACCATTATTAGCTCCTAATAACAGTTGCTCGCATTTGTGAAACATTTTATAGATGTAAAAGGAGGCATACAATTTAATAGATTTGAAGATATTCTTTTTTTCCTGTTGTAACATCCTCAAAATTGGGATGCATCTCAAAATTGATGGCATTTTAGATTAGATGAAATGTGTCATATTTTTCAAAATACTGAGTAAACAATACAAGGTTGTCAATATTTCAGTTTTGCCTTGGGAAATGGGTATGGGCAGATGGACTGAAATGGAACATGAGGGAACACTTGGGAGTTATGAAAATGTATGTATTAATTGTGGCAGTGGTTGTGAGTGTACACTTTTGTAAAACTTTGTCAAACTACACACTTAAAAAGGGGTGGTCCATTTTATTGCATGTAAATTATGTCTCAATAATGTTGATGCAAGAAGAAAAAACTAGAAAGTTTAAGTGAAAGAAAATATTCCCTTCTTGTAACTCTCTTTGCCTTGGGTTTCAAGACATCAGTGAAACACTCTTTCAGGTTTATGTATAAAATGTGATAATAGGTTTGCTCAGAAAATTAAATGAGATAATGCTAGGAAAGTATTTGGTTTAGGTCCTGCCCTGGCATTAACATAGCACAGCTGACAGGGACTACTGCTTTGCTTTCTTCTCCTGTGCTTAGGATGAACCGTTGTACAAAAGCATAATGATCAGCATTACCATAGCTGATCACTGTTTCATTAAACAAATTTATTTTTTCCTAAATCTCAAGTCAACCAGGCAGTTGATAAATTATTAGGAAAAAACCCAAATCAAATATAATAAATATTATATGTGGACAATTTGTCAGTAAAATTATATATGATATGAAGAGAACAACTCGGCTATCAGTGAGCTCAAAGGGTCAGATTTGACCCTTTAATGATCTTGTGATGCTCAAAAGGTAGTGTTTATTATACTTGGGATGGGTTTTTGGGATTTATTATACTTTGGGATGAAATATTTGCCCCTAGGCAGCCCCACAGTTTTCAAGCCTTTTTTGCTACCACCATGCATCTAACCTGCAGTTTCCTAACAAGAACCTCCAGGCTACATGTTTCCAAGTTTCTAGTAATATCATATTGAAAAATGCATTTCATTTCCTCTGAACCTCAGCTATCTCATCTCTAAAGTAAGGATATTAACTACTTCTTTTGTTTTCCTCAATGTTCATTTTATCTGATAGTAATATCATCTGTCCAAATTTATTATGATTAATATTTGCATAGTATAGCTTTTTTTCATCTGATTACTTTTAGTCTAAGTGTGTCATTGAATTTAAAATCCAATTATTGAAGACAACATATTGAGTAATCTTGCCTTTTTACGTAGTCTTATTATCTCTGAGTTTTGATTTCAGTGCTTAGATTATTATATCTAATATAATTTTCAACATGGCTGCATTTAAGTCTACCCTCTTGTTATCCATTTTTTTCTATTTGTCCCATCTGTTCTTTGTTCCCTTTTCCCTCTTGTCCTGACTTATTTTGTATTAAGTTGGATTAATTTTATTGTTTCATTTTACTTCCACTTTTGGCTTATTTGGCACACTTCTTTTTTCCATGTTTGCAATGAGGTTTAACTTACGAGTCTCTAGCTTATCACAACATGCAATAAATCATTTTCTTACAACTCACATTGGTAGTTAAAATCTTACAACATTGTACTTCCATACCCTCATCTTTTGTACTATCATCATATGTTTTAGTTATTTATGTCTTACAAACTCCACAATACATCATTGCTATTTTGCTTTAGACAGCCAGTCATCTTTTTATAATATTTTTGAAGGTATAACTTACGTATAATAAGCTGTACATATTCAAATTGTGCTACTCCAATGAGTCTGACATATATATATGGATAAACATGTATATCCATCCGTGAAACCACTGCCACAATCAAGATACTGAACATGTCTGTCACTCCCCAGAGTTTTACCTTGCCCATGTGCAGGTCTCCTGATGACAAATTCTTTTAGTTCTTCTTTTTTTTAGTCAGAAAATGTATGTATTTCACCTTAATTTATGAAAAATACTTTTGCTGGCTATGTAGGCTTCTAAATAGATATTTTTTCTTTCAGCACACTAAGGATGTTGTTCCAATCTCTTCTAATTTGCAATGTTTCAAGGAGATACCAGCAGTAACATGTTCAGTAGAGAGCTGATGCTAGTATAGAGGGCTAGCAGAGCTCTGTCAAATGTGGAAGAGCTTCAGTTTAGCCTGGGAATGGAGCCATTAGGGGAGACATAATAAACTGACTTGGAGATTAGAAAGGCTGCCTTGGGAGGATTCTCGTGGTGGAACTTATGAAAGTTTCTAGGGTTTGGCTCAGTGGCTTAAATAAACTCTATAGTTTATCAATTTGCTATCATTAGGGATTGCTATTTGTGCCTTATCAAAGTCCTTCCTCACATTCTTTGCACAGGACCTTAGCATGGTAGTGACTCATTAAATGTTTTTTGAATTGAGTTGGATCCTTGCTATTTAATGAAATCATTAGAAAAATGGAAACTCGCTATATTGAAGTTTAACTTGACAATAGAATTACTTGCCAATTTTTCAACCCCTTGAACAAAAATCGTTTCTTAAATGATACAATATTTATGTGAATTAGTACTAACTTTTGGAAGAGCATTAAACATTCGCCATTAATAATTGCTTCTAAGCGATAGTCCATACTTGGCAGGGAATGGGAGCATTTATAGGTTTTCTCTCCCAGTATTCACAGCCTTTTAATGAGAGCTGTGGCTTACTTGAGGTGAGGGAATAAAAGACAAGGGAGCGCTAGGATTCCTCCCTTTGCTCTTCACATTGTGACTAGTGAACAAGGCTGACTTCATTCCACAGCTGGATTGATATGTAAATTTACCCCGACTAATTGGCTTCCCCGGCTGTCTCCAGAGGGCGGATGTATTCTTTATAAAGTGCTGTCTAGGGCTGCATTGAGAACATTAGAACTACTTAATTGAATATCAATGAATCTTTATAAACTAATAATGATGGCGAGCCTGGGAAGCCTGATGTAGATTTGGCATATTGAGGAGAGGAGTGCCCTGATTTGAATTTGTGGGAAGTGAAATTTTCTCTGAGTTTTACAAAACCCAATTTAGGCTTCTTTAATCTAAAATCCTTGAAAGCCTCACTGGTGCCTTCTTGAACATGTCATTTAGGCAAGTGTGTGAGTCTGTGTCAAGAGATTACCTCCCTCCTTTTCCTAATACAGTAAAGCTCAATGATTGTTGTGGTTAATTCTTGCTCATGCAAGAGGAGTCACTACTCCTTTCCACAAGTCACTACTCCTTTCCCTCAAGGACTGGGGGAGTGCATCCAAACAGAGTATACCTTGTCTCTCCTTGCACAGGACACTGGGAGCCAGCAAGCAGCAATTCTTGGTTCTGGCAGAGCTGATATCCAGAAACTGAGTGAACATAGATCTCTGCCTTTAAGTCCTACCAGGAAGTTCACTGAATCAAACCAAACCAAACCAAAGCAAACCACCAAACCAAACAAGAATAACAAACAGCAAACACAACCCTGTGTAGTTCAAAGTAGTGGGGTTGATATTGCTGGATCACTGGGTCATTCTGAGGTTCACTGAGATGTGTCTAGGATGAGGATTTCCTTTTTCTTCTCTTCTCTCCCTCCCTCTACTACCTTGTGCTATCAGACATTCAAAGGCCGAGGCAGGCGGGTCACCTGAGGTTTGGAGTTCGAGACCAGCCTGACTAACATGGAGAAACCCCATCTCTACTAAAAAAATACAAAATTAGCTGGGCGTGGTGGCGCATGCCTGTAATCCCAGCTACTCAGGAGGCTGAGGCAGAGGCAGGAGAATTGCTTGAACCTGGGAGGCGGAGGTTGCGGTGAGCCAAGATGGTGCCATTGCACTCCAGCCTGGGCAACAAGAGCAAAACTCCATCTCAAATAAATAAATAAATAAAAGTAAAAAACAAAACAAAACAAAACAAAACAGTGCAGTATCACTGTCAAAAATAGACGTAGATTAATGGAACAAAATAAGAAGTCTAGAAACAGGCCCTAGTATATAAAAATTTATCATGCATGAAAGGTGTTGTTTCTGATCTGGAAAAAGAATTATTTATCCCATAAAAGGTACTGAGATAATTGGATAGCTATTTGGTGTAAAAAGTTATTAATAAAAGTAGACCTCACAGGATGCCCCTAAACAAATTCTGATTGTTTAGAATTTGATTACAAAAAGAACTGCAAGTCAAGAAAGTCATCATAACTAAAACTAAAAGGCAAATGACAGACTCTGAACAATATTTACAATACATATATATTAAGGATTCTGACAAGTCAATAAGAAAAAGATGAAATCACTTAATAAAAATGTGGACAAAGGACATGAGCAGATAATTCACGATGAATAAATGCAAATGGCCAATGAGCGTGAAATCCTTATTAATGAAAAAAACCACTAATTTAACAGTACCCTAATTATTGTCTATAAATGGACAGTTTTTCTTTAAGCACTAATGCCCAATTGTGGTAGAGGTGTGCAGAGGAGGACATTCACCTACCCGCTAGAAGGCAATTGGTAATTTGCATCAAGAGCCTTAAAATGGTTCATAGACTTTGGCCCAGAAATTCTACTTATTGGCACACACCCCAAACTGCTTCAGAGATATGTTCAAAGATTTATGTATATAGGTGTTATACATAATTAGTTTAAACTGGAAATAACATAAATGCCCACCAAGAGCTATTTAGTTAAATATATTGGTTAATCATATTATTAGTTACATACTTGTGCTATCATTATATGAATGCTATGTATGTTTAAATAATGTTTTAAAAGACTGTTGGTGATATTGCTGTTTGTGTTACACTATATAAAGTGAAAACAAACAAGATATGAAGTAGGAATCAAGGTTACTCTCTCCTCTGGGTAGTTGAACCTTAAAAAAAAAAAAAAAAAATCCCTCTCCCTTGACACTTCGTCTTCTTCTAACTACCTGCCTGAGATTCCTTTCCTTCAATTCCCTTCCAAACTTTTCACAAAGGTAATGCACAAACACAGTCTCCACTCATTCAGCTCTTTTCCACTCTTAACGGATCACAATGTGGATTGTGCCCCTGGACCAGCTCTCCTCAAGTCACTAACAATAGCTCTGTTATGAAGTTTGGAGAATCTGCTGCAGCTCTCCGTGTTGGGCGGGTCTGGTCGCTCTTCCTCCACCTGCACTTTCTAGATTGGGTTCCCAGGTGGGGCTCTTCTCACTGTTCACATTCTTCCTAAGTGATCTTGCCAACTCACATGAGTTTCATATTACATCTGGCAAGGTTCTCTAAGATTCCTACCTCTAGCCCAAATCTCTCCCTTCAAACTCCAGAATCATCTATCAGTCTGTTGGATAGCTCCACCTGGAGGTCCCACAAGCAACTCCCAAGTCCAGATATCCAAAACCAGATTCGTCATCACCTCAAGTCTTCCAAATCTGCTTCTGTCTTTTCTGTTTTGGTTACTGGTGTCACCATGCTCCCAGTAGGGTTGTCACTGTCTGCTTATTTCTTTCTCGTACAGGTGTGTGGATTTAATTTTCTTAATAGTAGGCACCCTGGCTTAGTCCCTTAGTCACTTACCCTCAGCATCTTGCATAGTGCCAGGTGCCCAAGTAGGTGCCTAATTGTTGGTTCAATAAACGAATGAAATTATTGAACTTACAGTCATAACCATTCTTTTGACCATTTTATGATTTTGTTTGCATTTTTTAAACTCACACAGAAAAAGTATAAATATTATCTATACTCTATCATCTTTTGGGAAAATAATATAAAGTAAAAAATGAAAGTACCCCTTTTAGTTTCTCCAATCACCCCCAGAGGGGTAGGGGTTACTCCTGAAGCATTTTGGTGCATAAATCTCTTGACATTGTTCTATGCTTATAAATCCATGATTATATATAAATAGACATAAATATGTTATTTTAAAAAAACAAAGTTGCGATGTTAGACATATGAGATTGTAATTTATTCTTTCACTTAACAAGCTATCTGGGTGTCTTTACAGGATATATAAATCTATCCCTGGCTTTTTAATGGCTGCCTAGTATTCCACTGTGTGGATATAGTATAGTAAATTGATAGACACTTAGGTTGTCCACCTCCCCTTTTCTACCATTAAAAACAAAACTGAGTCCCCTCAAGCTTTGACTGTCTAGAGCTCCACTGCTCCCAGCAGCCAGAATGAAGGAGTGGAGTAGCTCTTGTCATCCTGGGAGGCAGGTTGTGCCCATCTCTGGGCCACTCAAATCACAGGAGAAAACAAAGGTTCAAACAAACATCCTCATATATATCATACATATACCTTTATAAATATTTGTGATAATACTTTTATAAAATGAATTATAGGTTCCTGGAAACGAAAGTTCATTGTCATGGGGGCATATATATATACACACATATATGTATATATACACACACATATTAGACACTACCTAGCTTCATATATATATATATATACACACACACACACACACACGCATAACTGTGTGTCTGTGTGTGTGGACATATGTATATATTCTGTTTAACAGTCCGTGAATATCCATTCCCTTTCATACCTACTAATACCTGATATTATCCATATTTTAAATTCTCCTTAATCTGGGAAAGTGGTACATTATTTTAACTTTTATGCTATTTTCTAGTGGAAGTGAACATATTTTCATATTTTTGACTATTTTTATTATGTTTTAAAGAATCTGAATGGTGTAGTATTCTTCATCCATTTTTTGACTGGGTTAGTTGTAGAAACTTTTGTATAGAAAAATTATTAATCCTTTGTTAGACATGTTGCAGATATTTTTCCCAGTTCTTTGCTTGTCCTTTAACTTTGTTTATATGTAGTTTGCCATATAGTTTCATTTTTAAAAATCTAACATTTAAAACAATTTTTTATTATGGATACGTAGTAGTTGTATATATTTATGCGGTATGTGTGATGTTTTGATACAAACTTACAGTGTATAATGATCTAATCAGGGTAATTGGGGTATCCATCACCTCAAGCATTTATCATTTCTTTGTTTTAGGAGCATTCCAATTCCACTCTTTTAGTTACTTTAAAATATACGATATATTATTTTTAACCATTGTCATCTTATTGCACTACCAAATACTGGATGTTATTCCTTCTATCTAACTGGATTTTTATACCCACTAACCATCCCCACTTATTTCCACACCCTTCGCAACCTCTGACAATCGTTATTCCACTCTCCATCTCCACGAGTTCAATTCATTTTATGTTTTTTAGCGCCCAAGTATGAGTGAAAACATGCAAAGTTTGTCTTTCTGTGACTGTCTTGTTTCACTTAGCATAATGTCCTCCAGTTCCATCCGTGTTCCTGCAAATGACAGAATTTCATTCATTTTTATGGCTGAATAATATTCCATTGTGAATATGTACCACATTTTATTTATTCATTCACCTGTTGATGGATACTTAGGTTGATTCCATATCTTGGCTATTATGAAAGTGCTGCAATAAACATGGGATGTAGATATCTTGATCTACTGATTTCCTTTCTTTTGGATATATACCCAGCAGTGAGATTAATGGATCATACAGCAGTTGTATTTTTAGTCCTTTGAGGAACCTCCATGCTGTTCTCCATAGGGATTTTACTGATTTACTTTCCCATCAGCAGTGTATGAGGGTTCCTCTTTCTCCACATCCTCGCCAGCATTTTTTGTCTTTTTGTTAATAGCCATTCTGTCTCTTGGATAAAAGCCATTTTAACTGGGGTGAGATGATATCTCATTGTGGTTTTGATTTGCATTTTCCTGACGATTAGTGATCTTGAGCATCTTTTCACGTGCCTGTTGGCCATTTGTATGTCTTCTTTTGAGAAATGTCTATTCAGATCTTTTGCCCATTTTTTAATCAGATTAGTTTTTCCTTAATGAGTGGTTTAAGCTCCTTATGTAGTCTAGTAATTAATCCCTTAATTAGTGTCAGATGGTTACCATATAGCTTTAAATCTTTTATGTAGTTATATTGTCAATATTTCACTTTATGGTTTCTGAGTTCAGGCATTTTATCTCAGGGTAATAATACTTTTGTATCTTCTACTAAAACTCCAAAGTTTTTACATTTAGATCTTTTTTTTTTTCTGGGTATAGATTAATTTAACTTTTTTTTTGTTTTCTTTTTTTTATTATTACACTTTAAGTTCTAGGGTACATGTGCATAACGTGCAGATTTGTTACATATGTATACTTGTGCCATGTTGGTGTGCTGCACCCATTAACTCGTCAGCACCCATCAACAAGTCATTTACATCAAGTATAACTCCCAATGCAATCCCTCCCCACTCCCCCCTCCCCATAATAGGCCCCGGTGTGTGATGTTCCCCTTCCCGAGTCCAAGTGATCTCA